>NC_048222.1:27314608-27372327 GCF_002007445.2 Ailuropoda melanoleuca | reverse complement strand
AAAATAAATAAAATCTTTAAAAAAAAAAAAAAAGAATACAGCTGGAAAAAAAAAAAAAGAGCAGAAAATTTGTAAGTGAGATAGATTTTAACAG
Organism: Ailuropoda melanoleuca; assembly: GCF_002007445.2. NCBI lineage: Eukaryota > Metazoa > Chordata > Mammalia > Carnivora > Ursidae > Ailuropoda > Ailuropoda melanoleuca. The sequence continues at coordinate 27,372,233 of NC_048222.1, read as the reverse complement.
CCAGTCTTCAAAAGCTGAAAGAAAAAAAAGACAAGGATGGTAATCCCTTTCCCAGTAGAGGCTGTAACACCACGGACTCTGTTGTGAGGGATTTGATGGTCCTAGGAGAAGAGTATTGTCAACATGGTCTACTTTCACCATGTTATAGATGGAAGAGATTTTAAAATGTGTTTTATTTTTAAGTATCTGTAGTAACTCCCAATAACTTCCCTTTTTTAATTGATTTAAGTAGTAAATGCTCTGAACGTTGTATAAAAGACCAACATTGTTGCACAAAAGATTTAGACCACAAGTCTTCTCCCTCTCCTGTCATGTAATTGATACATTTAGAAAGTAAAAACAGCTCTGACATGAAAGGGTAAATGCTCTGATAAGCCTGAAAATAGTTCCTTAACAACAAAAATTAACATTTCACACATTCCTGTATTTACAGACAGAAGATGGAAAGAAAATGATGATAGAAAAAATGGTTAGAAGCAAATAAATATTAATTTTTTTTAGTTCATTTTAAGGTGTTTTGTTTTAAACTCAAGGCTAAAAAATAAAAGTGAAAAACTAGAAAAAGCTACCCCCATCTCAGTACCCCACAGGGCTTACCAAACTGAATGCTCATAGAAACCTAAGAATTAGAACTATGCTTACATTAGAGTCAGAAGTGCTGCCCTCAGTACATGCTATTACCACTAAGTTAACTCTGATGATGAGACACTCCCTGAAGTTGAACATGTTTCCAAGGCAAAGACTAGATAAGAGGCGGGTAACTGATCTGAAAAACTGATCTTTCGGCTTTTAGGCATATCTTCAGCATCTTTTAGTAAGTTTTTTTCATTCTCAAGTGTGGTCATCTAAAAGCCTTCTAGGGAATTGCTTTAATTTCCTATTTTCACTTCTGTGTGGATTCAAATTAGATTTAGGTACTTTCACCTCTTTTGGTTACAGATAACCAGAATATCATTTAACTATTTATAAATATTTAGCAAATGAAAAGTCCATTCATAACAAGAATGAAGAGTAAATCAGGAAGGACTAAAACAAAATTCAGTACCACAGTGAATTCAAGCAAGAACTGGACAGGTATAATGGGGGGAAAATGCAATCAGGGAAGGCACATGGTTAGGAACACCTGGATGCTGGGTAGATGGACGTTATTCTTTAAACTATGTACAAACATATCTAAATTCTTATACATGCATGATATATTTCATAGTGAAGAATTTCCTTAATTCCAGAGACATTGGAAGATTAAATCAGCAATCTCATTAGAATGATTATAGTGGCTTTTCATCTAAAACAATAAATGTATAACTATATATGTGGGGCAATGAGAGTGGAGAGAAAAATAGAGGAGAACAGAGCAAGATGAGAACGAGATAAGAAGAGATGATAAAGGAAGTAAGATTAAATAAAAGTTATGTAGTGATGTTTGAATAAAAGCAGGTAAACAGTGATGGTGTCCCTAGAAAGATAGGGATGGAGAGAAAGAAATGGAAAGGATATGAATTAAGCACCTAATAAGAAAAGAGAACTTTAGTTATATTGTTTGTTTCCCTAAAATTCGATATAATTCTGTCATATGCCTCATTTTACAGACAAGAAAACATGCGTATTGTGGTTAAATAACATATTCAAATCCATACAGCTACTAAGCAAAGCCAGGATTGAAATCTGACCAAGTTAACTTAAAATTCACACTCTTCTGCTTTTTCAACTTTCCGCTTCATCCACAGCCGCAGTCCCATCCCTTTCACAAGTATATGCAACTACTCTGTGACCAATGCTTGTCCTTACCTATTCTATCCCTAAGTAACCCGTAACAATTATTTGTGTGTGTGTTTAATTTCATCAACTACACCTCATTCTTCTTCTTTTTTTTTTTTTGAATTTAATGCCTCTAAAGATCTATCCATGTTGCTATATATAATACATCCCACATGTTGCTTCTAGTTCTGTAAAGTGTTGCAGAGAAAGCATCTCTCACAATTCCATTCTCCTGGTAGTAGGCACATTATGAGGTCCAATGCACTAATGTCACAAAAACACTGTCATTGGACGTCCTGACAAGTGATCCTTTGTGAACTTGAGTTAGAATTCCTTGAGCTCTATATTCAGCAAATGGATCTCTAGCTCATACACCATATGCCAGATAATTTCCACAATTGCTGTAAAATTTATACTCTCACCTGCCATCCATGACTGTAAACCTACATTCCTACCAATACCTACCACACCACTTGCAAACTTTGCCATTCATATGGAGAAACAGTATATCAATGTTGCTTTAATTTGTACATTTCTGGTCCCAGTGGTAGCACTTCATCACATACTTGTTAATCACCCAGTTTTCCTTTTTGTGAGCTTTAATTCATGTTACTTATGATTGTCTATCAAAATTTTTGTCTTTTTCTTATTGGTCTTCAGGTGCCACACATACACCTCCATTATTTTGCAGATTTTAGATATAGCAAATGTCTTCTCCCAGTCTGTCATTTTCTCTGAAATCTGTTTATTATGTGTTTCATTGAACAAAAATCCTAAAATTTGATGCAATCAAATATGTTTTTCACAATGTAGTTTGGTTTTTACCCAACCTCAACCTCATGAAGGTATTCTTCTACAATTACTTCCATTACTTTTACATTACATTCACCTTTCACATTTTTCTTTAATGCACCTACCAGTGCCCTTCCCCTTGTACCATGCTGTATCCCCTCTCTGTCCCCTGCCAAAGAAACATCCTTCCATCATAACCAGGCTTTCTTCCATAAGAGAAGACCTCAGCAATTCCCAAAATGAAAAACAAACAAACAAAAAAAGTAACCAAGAAAAAACCAATTCCCCAAATGTGTCAACTCTTTAAGACAGGTTGAGAAGAATGAGTAGCTCTTCTTTCTGTGTGTTCCTAAAGCACCTCGTCCACAATTCTATTAGAGTACACTGATGTAATAATTTATTAAGATGGCTGATTCTTTTTTGTAGGAATCTCTTCTCTCAAAAAAAAAAAAAGGAAAGAGATTGATTTACATGAAGACGCTAGAGAGCAACAAACCTAGATTCTAGTTTCATCTTTACCATTAAAGAAAATAAGGGAAATGGGACTATAATGTTACAAGGAAAAAAAGTCTAAAGACTCAGACCTATACTGAGGTAATGGTGCCAGATTTATCAAAAAAATAGTTTTTCAAAGCAAGACTAGATCCTGGATTGTTGGGGACAGCTCCTGGCTTCACTAATTATTAGCTGTGTAACCTTGGGTAATTTCTATGGGCAGAATCTTCATCATGGGGTTTCTGAAAATTAAATAATTTCAATCACATAAAGCTCTTGTATAAGTGCTTGGCACATGGTAATTTAATCAACTAAATGACATGATATTATTTAGTGCTTGAAGATAATTTAAGCCTAAACAAAGTTCTTATAAAGCATGTTAGTAAACCACACCATATTCTCGTGCTTATGTTTTATTTTAGGCAGATATTCAGCAACCATAGGTAAGTTTTGCATCATTTTCAGAAGATCAAATTTAAGTTAGTGTTACCAGTGATTAACTTTTAATTGAAACCAACTGAAAAAAGAAAGAATAAATGGACAAGTGTATTGTTATATCAAGAGAACTGATTCGTCTATTAAAAAAAAAAAGTAAATGTCCATACTAGGAGAGGAAAAAATATACCAACATGTTAAATGAAATGCAGTGGATTCAGGGAGAGAATCATTCATTGAATTAAAGGACAGGGAAGGAAGAAGGAACTAAAGAGATGTATAAACTTTATACACAGAACACTAAATGTCAGTAAAAGGATAGACAATTGAGGAGGGGGTGAATGCAAGAATAATCCATAGACCTATGTTCCTGCTACAACTTACAAAATAAAAGGTCATCGTAGCTGTCTTGGAAGCTAGATGTTAAAACAACACAAAGAGGTATTTTGGGTAAGCCTATGATAGTAGGTCAAACCATTTTCCTTTATTTATTTTTGTTCTTCAGGAACTGTTCAGAACATTTCCAGTAAGTGATTTTTCTGCAAGTACTATCTGGAAAAATATGTGCATAAAGAACTTTTGTTAAATAAGTCTGGCTATGGCCATAATCAACTTTGCAAATCTCAATGTTATTATTTCATTTTCTGTGTTCCCGTCATATTAGTGAGCCTTTTTTAAAGATTACTGACAATTCAAGAGCTTAAAAGCATTTATTATATGACTATCACAAAATAAATAAAAATCCTTTTCAAAACAAAAAATAGAAGGGAGCTATAAAGAAGACAAGAGTTCAGTTTTGAAAGAAAACCAAGAGTGATAGATACTACTGTAACATCATGCCACCTTCCTAAAAGATTTGAATATTTCTTTGCTCTGGGTTAGAAAGATACGGTACACAAAGACCTCTGTTGATTAAAATATCCAGGATTAATCAGATAGTAGAATGATCTTTCATTAAACACAAATAGTTTCAACTGTACTAAAATTCCCTTGGCTTTTCTTTTTGGAGACACCTTCTGAAAATTGCATAAGTGACCATTTTGTTCTAACTCAAAACCTAGAGAAGTTTCTTTATTGGATGTATTTTCATATACTACACATTATTCATGTCTTTATTTTTCCCTCTGTTTTAAAGAAACTGCATCATCCATTAGTAAGTTCCTTTTGAAATCCTAAAATCCATAGAATGTAAGCTAGCTTTACTCCCTATTGCTATTGTAGTGTCAACGGTCTAAAACCTCAGTGCTAATATTTCTCTACACTTTCTCTCTCTGTGATGCAGATAAATAATTGATGAAAGGTTAAGAATCAAAAATTGATACATTATACTCATTAAGCAAAATATTCTTATCAAACCAGTCTTTGATACTGAATCCAATGTGATATTCATAAGCATAAGTAAAGAGATGGGGAAAGTTAATAAAATTGTAAGAAGGGAAATTGAGAGTTGTATAACTTCTTGACTGGTTCAAAAATGGTATAAACCTATTGAAATAGGCAATAATGTAAGAGCTTGATAGGCTCCAGAAAGACCATTTGCTTTGCTCTTCTACCAGAGTAGGGAGACCCCAACTCCAACCATCCAGGTCTTCCCTTAGAACACAACAGGGACACCAACAACACCAACTATGTAGAAATGATACAATTGATGCTATTGCAATTTTGACCTACCAAAAATGTTTGTGTCATTTTTAAAGGTCAACAACTTTCCTATTGGCAAGTGGTAGAAGAACATGTACAGTTAATTCACCCAACAGAAAAGTCAAACTGACCATTTGGAGAATGTTTAAGCCTCAAAAGTCACTAAATGAACTCCAGTTTTAACTACTATGATATTTTTCTTTACATGCATTTCATGAGCATAAACAAATCAAGATGCTATAGAAAAAAAAGTTTTTTCATGTATGTTTCTAAATTCAGTTACTTCTAGATTTAAAGATAAGTAACAAGTCTCCAAAATAATTAATTATGCATGAGTTTTAGCCCAAAATTCCAATTTGGGCATTACTAGGAATATAAAACAAAGGAATAAAAAAGAATTTCTGAAAATATATTTACAACTATCTAATTATGGCTACAATCTCAAATACAGTCCAGATACTTGGTCATAGAAAAATTGTTTGATAATATGATAATAATAACATTATAATTGGAACTAACAATAGTTTTTTCACTGAATCAGGATTTGCTGAACCAATTGGTAAGTCTTTTTCTTTTCTTCAACTATTATATCTTTTAGTTCAAATAATAGTCTGGAATTTATGGCTATAGTTTATATTTTAACTTAGATATAATTAATATGCAACATGTATTAGTTTTTCATATACCATATAATGATTAAATATTTGTATACATTTCAAAATGATCACCACAATATGTATATTTAACATTGATCAGCATAGTGACAAATTTTTTTCTTGTGATGAAAACAAGACTTACTTTCTTAGCACTTTCAAATATACCATAGAGTATTAAATATCACTTTTAAATTTAAAATACTTTAAAATTTATATAATTTTTTTGGATAGAGAGAGAGAGAGAAAGAGAATGGGGGGAAGGGGGAGAGGGAAAGAGAATTTTAAGCGGGCTCCACACCCACCATAGGGTCCAATGCAGGGCTCAATCTTACAATCCTGATATCACTACCTCAGCTAAAATCAAAAGTCAGATACTTAACCAACTGAGCCACCCAGGGACCCCACAATTGAGTATTATTAACTGTAGTCACCATTCTGTACATTACATCCCCATGACTTCTCTACTTTTAGAGTTAGAGGTTTGTACTTTTTAACAACTTTCACCCATTTTACCCTCTCCCCACTCCAACTCTGTCAACCACAGTATGTTCTCTATACCCAAGAATTCAGGTTTTTGTTTGTCCAGTTTCCTCATATAAGTGAGATCACACAGTATTTGTCTTTCTCTGATTTATTTCATTGAGCATAATGCCGTTAAAGTCCATCCATGTTGTTGCACATGCAAGATTTCCTTCTTTTTTATGGCTGAATAATATTCCACAGTGTGTGTGTGTGTGTGTGTGTGTGTGCACGCGCAAACACACATATGCATGCACCACATTTTCTTTTTTTCTCTGGAGCTCCTTTGCAAATTTATTTTTCAAAGTACTGGTGAAAGATAGGTCTTCTAGAACCTCCCGGGATGAATTTTTATTTAAATTCCAGTTAGTTAATATACAGTGTAATTTTAGTTTCAGGTGTACAATATACTGATTCAACACTTCCATACAATAGTCAGTGCCTGTCACAGCAAGGGCACTCCTTAATCCCCATCACCTATTTCACCCGTCACCCCACCCACCTGTCCTCTGGTAACCGACAGTTTGTTGTTTATAGTTAAGAATCTGTTTTTTGGTTTGCCTCTCTCTCTCTTTTTCCTTTACTTGTTTGTTTCTTAAATGCCACATATGAGTGAAATCACATGGTATTTGTCTTTCTCTGACTTATTTCACTTAATATAATACTGTCTAGCTCAATCCATGCCCTTGCAAATGGCAAGATTTCATTCTTTTCAATGGCTGAGTAATTTTCCATTATACATATATATCACATCTTCTTTATCCATTCATCAGTCAGTGGACACATGGGCTGTTTCCATAATATGGCTATTGTTGATAATGCTGCTATAAACATCAGTGTTCATGTGTCCCTTTGAATTAATATTTTTGTATTTTGGGGATAAATATCTACTAGTACAATTGCTGGCTCATAGGGTCAGTTTGACTTCTTCCTCGCCAATTTGGATGTCTTTTGTTTTGTACTATGCTAAATAACAGTGGTGAGAGCAGACATCCCTGTCCTGTTCCTGACTTTAAATTTTTGAGGAACCTCCATACTGTTTGCCAGAGTGATTGCACCAGTTGCATTCCCACCAACAGTGCAAGAGGGTTCCCCTTTCCACATCCCCACCAACACCTGTTGTTGCATGTATTGTTGATTTTAGCCATTCTAACAGGTGTGAGGTGATATTTCATCATAGTTTTTATTTGTATTTCCCTGACGATGAGTGATGTTGAGTGCCTTTTCATATGTCTGTTGGCCATCTGCATGTCTTCTTTGGAGAAATGTTCATGTATTCTGCTCATTTTTAAATTGGATTATTTATTTTGGGGGTGTTGAGCTTTCTAAGTTCTTTACATATTTTGGATATTAGCACTTTTTAGATATGTCATTTGCAAAAATCTTCTCCCATTCTGTAGGTCGCCTTTTAGTTTTGTTGATTGTTTCCTTCACTGTGCAGAAGTTTTTATTTTGATATAGTTCCAATCTCTTGCATCAGGAGACATAGCTAGAAGGAAGTTATTAAGGACAATGTCAAAGAGCTTACAGTCTGTCTTCTCTAGAATCTTTATGGGTTCATTGTGTCATTTTTTACTTATTTATGTGTTTGCTGTAAGAAAGTGGCCCAGTTTCCTTTTTTTTTTTTTTTTTGAATGCTGCTGTCCAGTTTTCCCACACCATTTGTTGAACAGACTGTCTTTTTCTCATTGGATATTCTTTCCTGCTTTGTTGAAGATTGACAATACAGTTGTGGGTTCTTTTCTGGGTTTTCTACTCTGCTCTATTGATCTATGTGTCTATTTTTGTGCCAGTACCATACTGTTTTGATCACTACAGCTTTGTAATATAACTTGAAGCCTGGAAATGTGGTGCCTCCAGCTTTGTTTTGTTGCTTTGGCTATTCATAGTCTTTTGTGACTCTATACAAATTTTAGTATTATTTATTTTAGTTCTATGAAAAATGTTGTTGGTATTTTGATAGCAATTGCAGTAATTGTTTAGAATACTTTGGGTAGTATAGACATTTTAACAATATTTGTTTTTCCAATCCATAAACATGGAATGTCTTTCCCTTTCTTCTCATCATCTTTAATTTCTTTCATCAATGTTTTGTAGTTTTCAGAGTACAGGTCTTTAAACTCTTTGGTTAGGTTTATTCCTAGGCATCTTATCATTTGGGATGCAATTGTAGATGGGGCTGATTTTCCTTAACATCTCTTTCTGCTGCTTCAATATTGGTGTAGAGAAATGCAATAGATTTTTGTATCTTGATTTTGAATCCTGGAAATTTACATAATTTGTTTATCAGTTCTAGCAGTTTTTTGGTGGAGTCTTTCAGGTTTTCTGTAGGGAGTATCATGTCATCTGCAAATAGTTAACAGCTTGACTTCTTCCTTGCCAATTTGGTTGTCTTTTATTTCGTACTATATTAAATAACAGTGATGAGAGCAGACATCCCTGTCTTGTTCCTGATGTTAAAGGAAAAGCTCTCAGTTTTTTCCCATTGAGAGTGATTTTCACTGTGGGTTTTTCATAGGATGGCCTTTATTATGTTGAGCTATGTTCTCTCTAAATCTACTTTGTTGAGGGTTCTTATGAAAGAATGTTGTACTTTGTCAAATGCTTATTCTGCATCTATTGAAAGGACCTTATGGGTCTTATCCTTTCCTTCGCTAATGTGGTTATCAGGTCAACTCATTTGTAAATATTGAACCACTCTTGCAACCCAGGAATAAATCCCACTTGAACATGGTAAGTGATTTTTTAATGTATTATTCATTCTGTTTACTAGTATTTTGTTGAGAACTTTTGCATCCATATTCATCAGGGATATTGGCCTATAGTTATCTTTTTTTAGTGAAGTCTTTATCTGGTTTTGGTTTCAGGGTAATGCTGGCCTCATTGAATGAATAAGAGAGTTTTCTTTCCTTTTTTTGGGGGGGGGACAGTTTGAGGAAAATAGATATTAATGCTTCTTTAAATGTTTGGCAGAATTTGCCTGTGAAACCATCTAGACATTTGTTTATTGGGTGTTTTTTGATTAATGATTCAATTTTTTTATGATAATTTTTATTATGTTAGTCACCATACAGTATATCCTTAGTTTCTGATGTAGTGTTCCATGATTAATTATTTGTGTATAACACCCAGTGCACCATGCAATATGTGCCCTCCTTAATACCCATCACTGGCCTATCCCAATCCCCCACCCCCCTCCCCTCTGAAGCCCTCAGTTTGTTTCCCAGAGTCCACAGTCTCTCATGGTTCATTCCCCCTTCATTCTTCCCTTCCTTCTCCTACCGATCTTCCTATTTCTTATTTCCATAAATGAGTGAAACCATATGATAATTGTCTTTTTCTGCCTGACTTATTTCTCCTAGCATAATCTCCTCCAGTCCTGTCCATGTTGCTGCCAATGTTGGGGTTTTGTTCTTTCTGATGGCTGAGGAATATTCCAATATGGACCACATCTTCTTAATTCAGTCATCTGCTGAAGGGCATCTCGGTTCCTTCCATGATTTAGCTATTGTGGACAATGCTGCTATGAACATTGGGGTGCATATGGCCCTTCTCTTCACTATGTCTGTATCTTTGGAGTAAATACCCAGTAGTGCAATGGCTGGATCATAGGGTAGCTCAATTTTTAACTTTTTAAGGGACCTCCACACTGTTTTCCAGAGTGGCTGTACCAACTTGCATTCCCACCAACAATGTAAGAGGGATCCCTTTTCTCCACATCCTCTCCAATATTTCTTGTTTCTTGCCTTGTCAATTTTTGCCATCCTAACTGGCGTAAGGTGGTATCTCAGTGTGGTTTTGATTTGAATTTCCCTGATGGCTAATGATTTTGAATATTTTTTCATGTGTCTGTTAGCCATTTGTATGTCTTCATTGGAAAAGTGTCTGTTCATATCTTCTGCCTATTTTCAGATTTGATTATTTGTTTCTCGTGTACTAAGTCTGAGAAGTTCTTTGTAGATCTTGGATACCAGTCTTTTATCTGTAGTGTCATTTGCAAATATCTTCTCCCATTCCATGGGCTGCCTCTTAGTTTTTTTGACTGTTTCCTTGGCTGTGCAGAAGCTTTTTTGCTGGTTTGTTCAAGTTTTCTATTTCTTCCTGCTTCAGTTTTGGTAGTTTATATATTTCTAGGAATTTATCCATTTCTTCTAGGTTATCCAAATGGCTGGCATATAGTTTTTCATAATATTCTTTTATAATTGTTGGTATTTCTGTGGTATTAGTTTTCACTTTTCCTCTCTCGTTTGTGATTTTATTTATTTGGGTCCTTTCTTTTTTCTTTTTGATAAGTATGACCAGGGGTTTATCAATTTTATTGCTTTTTTCAAAGAACCAGCTCCTGGTTTCATTGATCTGTCCTATGGTGTTTTTGTTGTTGTTCTTGTTTCTATGTCATTCATTTCTGTTTTGATCTTCATTGTTTCCTTTCTTCTGCTGGCTTTAGGCTTTGTTTATTTTTCTTTTCCAGCTCTTTTAGGTGTAAGGTTAGGTTGTATATTTGAGATTTTTATGACTTCTTGAGGTAGGCCTGTATTGCTAAGTAATAACTCCCTCTAAGGACAACTTTGGTTCATCCCAAAGGTTTTGGACTGTTGTGTTCATTTTCATTTGTCTCCTTGTATTCTTTTATTTCCTCTTTGATTTCCTGCTTGACATATTCATTGTTTAGTAGCATGTCATTTAACCTCCATGTGCTTCTGGTCTTTCAAGATTTTTTCTTGCAGTTGAATTCTAAGTTCATAGCATTGAGGTCAGACTATATGTGTGGTGTGATTTCAATACTTTTGTATTTGTTGAGTCCTTTTCTGTGACCTAGTATGTGATCTGTTCTGGATAATGTATCATAGGCACTTGAAAAGAATGTGTTTTCTGTTGTTTCAAGATGTAATGGTTTTTTTGTTTTTGTTTTTGTTTTTTTAAAGATTTTATTTATTTATTTGATAGAGATAGAGACAGCCAGCGAGAGAGGGAACACAAGCAGGGGGAGTGGGAGAGGAAGAAGCAGGCTCATAGCAAAGGAGCCTGATGTGGGGCTCGATCCCATAATGCCGGGATCACGCCCTGAGCTGAAGGCAGATGCTTAACCGCTGTACCACCCAGGTGCCCCAAGATGTAATGTTTTGAATATATCTGTTAGAGCCATCTGTTCCAGTGTATCATTCAAAGTCATTATTTCCTGGCTGTTTTTCTGTTTAGGTGATCTATTCATTGATGTAAGTGTGGTTTTAAAATCCCCACTATTATTCTGTTTTTATCCATGTGTTCCTTTATGTTTATTATTAATTGTTTTATGTATTTGGGTACTTCCAAGTTGGAGGCATCGATATTTACAATTATTAGATGTTCTTCTAGGCTTATCCCCTTTATTCTTGTATAATGCTCTTTTTCATCTTTTTGGGGGGCAGTCTTTGTTTTAAAATCTAATTTGTCAGATTTGTATTTCTTTTTTTTTTTTTAAAGATTTTACCTATTTGACAGAGATAGACACAGCGAGAGAGGGAACACAAGCCAGGGGAGTGAGAGAGGGAGAAACAGGCTTCCCACTGAACAGGAAGCCCAATGCGGGGCTTGACCCCAGGACCCTGGGATCATGACCTGAGCTGAAGGCAGATGCTTAACAACTGAGCCACCCAGGCACCCCTGTTAAGTAGCTTTTCTAACACACAGAAGAAGGCAGGGACTTAGACAAAATGCCAAGACAGAAGAATTTATCCCAAATAAAAGAATTCTTGCAGGGCTGGTTTAATGGTCATGATCTCTAGTAGTGTTTATTTGCCCAGGAAACTCTTTGTCTTTTCTATCTGAATAATAGCCATGCTGGCTAGAGTATTCTAGGCTGTAAATTTTTCCTATTTATCACTTTGATATATTATATCACTCCCTTCTCACTTGCCAAGTTTCTGCTGAGGAATCTCCAGCTAGCCTCATGGGTTTTCCCTTTTAAGTTAAGGACTTCTTTTGTCTTGGGGCTTTCAAGCTTTTTTCTTTATCACTATATTTTGCAAATTTAATTAAAGTATGTCCTGGAGTTGGCCCACTTTGTTGATTTTGATAGGAGTTCTCTGTGCCTCCTGAATATGGATGTCTGTTTCCTTACCCAGATTAGGGAAATTTTCTGCTATTATTTTTTGAAATAAACTTTCTGCACCCTTTTCTCTCTTCTTCTTCTTTGACTCCTAAAAAATAGATGTTATTACATTTAATGGAGCCACTGAGCTCCCTAAATCTAATCTCATTTTGCATAATTCTTCTTTCTCTCCTCCATTCAGCTTCATTATTTTCCTATTTTGTCTTCTAAGTCACTAATACATTCTCCTGTTTCTTCCATCCTTCTGTGAATTGCATCATGCCTGTTTCCAGTCTCATTTATTGCATTATTCATCTCTGACTGATTATTCTTTTGCTCTCTTATCTTCATTGTATGGTCTCCCTGATGTCTTCTATTCTTTTCTCAAGCCCAGTGAATGTCCTTATGATTGTTGCTTTAAATTTTCCATCAAGTGTCTGACTTATATCTGTTTTGCTTATGTCTCTGGCCATGGCCTTAACTTATTCTTTTATTTGGGATAAATTCTTCTGTCTTGGCATTTTGTCTAAGTCCCTGCCTTCTTCTGTGTGTTAGAAAAGCCACTTAACAGGGGTGCCTGGGTGGCTCAGTCGTTAAGCATCTGCCTTCAGCTCAGGTCATGATCCCAGGGTCCTGGGATCAAACCCCGCATTGGGCTTCCTGTTCAGTGGGAAGCCTGTTTCTCCCTCTCTCACTCCCCTGGCTTGTGTTCCCTCTCTCGCTGTGTCTATCTCTGTCAAATAAGTAAAATCTTTAAATTAAAAAAAAAAAGCCACTTAACAGTCCTGCTACTGGGGCACCAGGGTGGCTCAGTCATTAAGTGTTAAGCTTCTGCCTTCAGCTCAAGGCAGGATCCCAGAGTCCTGGGATTGAGGCCCACATCAAGCTCCTCTGCTGGGCCTGCTTCTTCCTCTCCCACTCCCCCTGCTTGTGTTCCCTCTCTTGCTGGCTGTCTCACTCTCTGTCAAATAAATAAATAAAATCTTTAAAAAAAATAGTCCTGCTACTGAAAGTACTGGCCTTACGAAGAAGAGGTCATGTAGTGTCCAGGGCCTGGTGCTTCAGGAAATCTCTGGAGTGTGCTGTGTGAGCTCTGCTGTTATGTTTTGGCTGCTCTGTCCTTCAGGGCAGCCACCTACAGAGGCTCTCCTTGCCAGCTGTGGATAGCATTTGTTCCCTGGCCTGAATGTGGCAAGTTTAAACTAGGTGTGCTCTGGTGTGCTTATGAAATGAAACCTGACACCAACTCCACCAGAACTGAGTCCCTGTTGAACTCTCTGGGAGGAAGACATGGTGTGGGCAGGGGATTGTGCTGGTCTTCTTGGGGAGGGGCCTGCCACACTGAGTCTGAGGCAAACGACTAACTCAGAAGGGCAGTGCCACCAGAGCTCAGGTATGTGGAACTTGATGTAACCAAGTTAGGCAGCCAGCACTGATGTTTCTTCTCGCAAGTGACTCTCTGTCTATGCTGAGGGCCAGTAGAGGAAAATGGCACCAGCCAGCTCCTTTGTCCTTGGAGAGGCTTCTTGGTGAAGTCTGCCTCTCAAGGAGGTGCTCCTGAAATAGTCAATAATCTCCCCTCTGTGTCCCCACCCCACCTAGGGCATTTTTCAGGTCTACTGTTTCCATGCTGTCTGTCCCCAGGTGGTTTTCCTGCCTTCTTTCCAGGAAGAGCACAGTAGTACCCTCTGGATCTATCCCAACCAAGCCCACTGACCTTTAAAACTCCAGGCTTTAAACCTTGCTGGTTGCAAGAACTCATAAAATTCAGTCCCTCTTGTTTTTCAAACCAAGGTCTTTGGGGGAAACATTCTCCTTATGTGCTCCCCTATGTGCTCCTCTCTTGCCCTTCTCCAGCCACAGCTCCTTCCCTTCCACAGCATCCAGGATCTGTTTCTCCCCTAAACCATATCTCAGCACTTCGTACCTTCTTTGATGTGGCCTCTTCTCTCCCTTTAGTTGTGGAGTTTATTCTATCAGTCTTCAGGTTGATTTCTCAGGATTAGTTAGGATGATTTGATAGTTATCTACTTGTGTTTAAGGGACAAGATGAGCCTAGGGTCCTCTCAATCTGCCACCACATTCCTCTCCTGCCTACACTACACTACATTTTCTTTATCCACTCATCCATCTGTGGGCACTTAGGTTGCTTCCATATCTTGGCAATTATAAATAATGCTGCAATTAACATTCTTATGATTTTTTAAAAATAGTTTCTGTAGACCCTGATATTTTTCAATTTCTCCCCCAGCTAATTAAAAAACAAGACAAAACAAAATCCCCTGATGAGTTTTTGAGCCGGAAAAATCAACTGATGAACAACAAAAAAAATTTTAAGTAGTACAAAAGTCTATAGGGTTAGTCATGCATTCTTAATCAAATAAATAGAGGGTAGCTGAGAAAGAAGATGAGGGAGAGATTTGGAAATGAAAAAAAAATTGAGGAGGACTGAAAAGGAAAGAAGCAGATCTTTTGAGTCTTACAGGCTCTCAAGACACATGGGATGCTAGGAGGAAAGAATCAATTACTCTGTAAAAAGAATGAACACATTTATAATATTTATGTATATAAACTACATAAATTCTGAGCTATTCAAAGATTTGAATATGTAAAGAATGCACAAAAGAATGAGCTACTCTTTAACGTAGAGTCCCAAGAAAAATATCTCAGCTGGCAGGGATTTTATAGACCCACAGCAGATGTGTGAGTAGACTATGGTCCATTTAGTCTAAAAAACTACAAACTAAGGTTCTCTCCAGCCCTAAAACTATATCTTACATGTCTCATAAAGGACCAGCTTGCTAGGAATCATAGCATCAAATTAACTAATGCAGAAGTATATGTGCTTTTTGAGTGTTATTTTTTAGACTCCCCAAGGGATATTTACAAATGAAATGTGTTGTATACTTAATAGCTAAAATAATAATGGTAATAATAATAATAATAAATTGTTTTTATTTTAGCAAAAGCCCCACCACTTCCTAGTAAGTACAATATCTTATTTATAATTCCACTGCTATAGTCTGTTGCTATATGCACAGGACTATTATTAAGTTCTATTGTCATTGTTTTTCAGTAGAGGAAAAGCCAAGTATTTACTGTGTTATTGACAATTAAGGATTTATAGAAAGAATAGATAGAAAAGCACACCATCATTCAATCAAGTTAGCTGACTTGCCAGCAACAAAGAAGAATGCCCTTAACTAGCAATCAAAATTAGTTGAAGCTGGGGGGAAAAAAAAAAGAAAAACACAAGGAGTAAAGATAATTTTTATTTTTTTTATAATAATATTTTTTATTATATTATGTTAGTCACCATACAATACATCCGTGGTTTTTGATGTAAAGTTTGATGATTCATTAGTTGCGTATAACACCCAGTTCACCATGCAATACGTGCCCTCCTTACTTACCCATCACCAGCCTATCCCATTCCCCCACCCCCCTCCCCTCTGAAGCCCTCAGTTTGTTTCTCAGAGTCCATAGTCTCTCATGCTTCATTCCCCCTTCTGATTACCCCCCCTTTCTTTATCCCTTTCTTGGAGAGAGAGTTTTTAAAAAGCCTTAATCAATCTTCTAAATCATACACACAATATTCAAAAATTTAGTTAGAAGCCTGAACAATTAAAGAGATTAAAAGAACTATGCTTACATTTCTTCTAAGGCATCAAAATTAAAAGAATATAATCAATTTGAAATAATATTACAAATAGAATGGGAAGAGAATTCCTAAAAAGTAAAAGAAAAATTAGGTGGGGAAATGGAAACCACAAAGTGCAAAAAAATCAAATTGACTATATTGTATCTTAATGAAGAAGCAAGTAGAATTACTATTGACCCAATTTGTACTAACAAAAGGAATTGTATCAATAAGAAAAATTATTTTTTAAAAGTATTAGATCACATGAGCTTAGATTTTATAACTAAGGATAAACAACTAAAACCTTTCATATAGTCTAGACTAAATTTTAGGAGAGCCAACTACAAATGTTCCACTTTCCACTTCTAAACCTAGAAGACTGTCATAGCTATGAGAAATTGTGATCCCCTCTGGAAAAAAGAAATATTTCAGAACACTGGAGCAAGCTTAGGCCATTTGCCTAAAAGCATATCAGATTTATCAACAATGGGCACCATATACATGAAAAAACGGCTCAGGTATTTTTTGGTTCCAAGTCTGGCAGGGACAAAGAAACATTCCCAAATTCATAGAAACAGAATGTCTTCCAGTGCCTTCTTCTTCTGATCACCATGTGGGGGAAGAATGAGAAATGCCTAATTTTAATCTTGTCCAAAGGTCTTGTTTCAAATGATGCTTCTCAAACTAGACCATGACCAGGCTACTTGCACCATTTACCCGATGCTGAAAATTAATTTCAAGGTTTCATTTCTCATAGTTTCTTCACTTTTCCATTCAATACCTTTAAAAAATTTTTGAGTATAGACGACATACAATGTTACATTATTTTCAGGTGTAAAACATAGTGGTTCAGCATCTCTATACATTATGCTATGCTCACTACAGTATAGCTACCATAAGAAGAATGAAAGAAAGAAACCTCTATATTTTTACCTGGAGAAATACAAAACACAGAGGAAGAGAAAAAACATTATGCAATTATATAGTTCTTCACTTTTATTTAGTCTGCAGACAATGACACAGCAAAGCCCAGAAAAGGAGAGTAAGTCCCTACCTTTTGCTGACTCAGAGATTAGATTACCTTATAATATCATGTCTTGATACCACAGTAGTACTAAAGAAAAAAACCCATCTAAAAAAATTGAAGGAGATATTGCTTTGGAAATAATTTTGACATTACCTAGTGAAATTGTAGATATGCCTATGCATATGGCATGGCAATTCCACTACCAAGTATTCATCCTATGAAATGATACTTGATGCTGCTGTCACATCCTGAAACTTTTTTGAGGATGGTGGTGAATCTGCAGTGAAATCAAGTTGCTTCTTGACTTTCTCCACTTAGGATGCATCCTTCTCTGATCTGCTAAAAAACCACTTTTCCCAAGGTTTGTTATCTTCTCTCTTGTTCTTATAATTGTAAGCTTATGCATTAAAAAAAAATACCTCTACTGTTGTTTTAGAACAGTTACAGAAAGAGTTCAAGTAAGAACATGTGTCAATCCACCATTTTTATTTGGCAGTTCCATACATATTTCATTATGTATCAAACTCCTACATGTTTTTCTCTCTTATTGGTTTGTCCTCCCTATTGCACATCTGTCATTTCTTCTACCGCAGTCCAAATCAGCCTAATTTTCATGATTAAAGATTGAAATATTTGTAACATGGTAGTTAATAACCAAGAGGAAATTGGGATAGGGTAATTTTTGAAGTTTCTTTTTTCTTTCCCTCTTATGTCCTAATATACTTGTCAGCCAAATTGTACTCTTGACCTTTCAGTGGCATGTGGGGGATAGAATTAATACAATATACATTTGAGATTATTCTGTTCATGCTTAATATACTTGCCACCTTTGGATAACAAATCAGAGTACAGAGAATTAAGTGTAAAGCTGTTAAACTCTGTATATCTGAGGCCAATTTTCAACTGGTTAGATTGGGGATTGATCTGTACTGAATTTAGACTTAGAGGTGACTCATTAGGGGTAGTCCTGACAGTTGCATATCATTCTTCATAAGACCAAGGGGTTGATTACCCTGATTAGACCTCTAGGGAGTCTCAACACCGTGGATGCTAAGAGTGTGGCCAAATCCAAGCAGTACTTATTTATTTGTAGGAAACTCTATCCCCAATGTGGGGCTTGAACTCACAACCCTGAGATCAAGAGTTGCATGTTCTACTGATGTAGTCAGCCAGCAGTCTTTGGAAATGCAGCACACTGATGGACTGAAATTCTAATAATGTAGCAATTCCAAACTGATAGATTCTTAAAGGAGCTACTGTGACAATTTTACGAACCAAAAAATTCACATCTGTATTTATTTTAATGATGCTTAAAAGGTAAAGTTTTATTATAGATAGCATCTGATCCTTTTAAAATTTATTTATTTGAAAAAAGGTAAAAAATGCATATTCTTTGTAAAAGATCCTAACATAAAAATAAGTAAATGTAATTCTCTAAAGAGATGACTTATGTTATCTTTGTTCCCAAGTTTCGTTGATAAGTGGTCACTGATCCGTAAAGCATAAATTTTTCTTTGTTTCCTTTTTTGTGAATTTCCATTTCCTGGTAAGTTACTTGGTTCTCAATTTTGGTGTCATCTAGTCTGTTTGGTAAATCCCTAAACTTACAATTTTCACCAAGAGGCTCATATTCTGCTCAGTATTTTATTCTCAATGAATTCAGTCTCCTCAAAAGTTTTTTTTTTCCAAAAATAAAAGCCCATAGGAAAAAAAAAGAAAAGCAGAGTAAGTCCTGGGATTGATTAGAATGGCTCTTTGGTAGACAAGAAGAAGGAAAAGGAAAAGAATGACTGAGGAAAATTTGTTTTTAATTTCAGTCCAAATAGCAAAGTTTAAATATTTGAACACTGGGGAGCAGAGAAGGGTATGCATCAGAAGAGAATGGGTGAAAGGGAAAAGAAAACAACTTTGAACATTTTTAAGTGCCAAGCAAGTCAGATAAATGTATCTTTTAAAATCGTAAGAACTCTATAAGACACATACTAGCTGGCAGAATTTACAGGTGAGGAAACAGGCTTACTGAAATCAAAGAACATGCTTAAAATCCTACAGCTGGGAAGCAAAGCCATAATTAAGCCAACACTGGATGATTATATTTATATATTCATCACTTTAAATTATTTAAGGTGTTTCAAAAGTTTGTCTTTAATTTATATAAGTTGTTCATATGTTTATATACTAGCCTTTTGTAAGTTCCCTACTCACATGCTTATCATTCTTTCTCTAACTGGCTCCTTATCTGCTTCATGTTCTTTTATAACCATTCCTTCTGTTTTAGCTCAGGCTTGTGTAATGGACTACCATACTGGGTGGCTTAAACAACAAACATTTCTCATGGTTTTGCAGGCGAGAAGTCTGAGATAAGGGTTCTTGGTAAGGTTAGTCAGGTTCTTCGTAAGGGCCCACTTCTTGGTGTACAGACAGCCACCTTCTTGCTGTCTTTTTCCGTTCTCTGCGGCCTCTTCTTAAAGAATCCTAATCTCATCATGAGAACTCCACCCTGACAACTGTCCCTAAACCTAATTACCTCCCCACCTCCTAAAAACATCACATTGCAGGCTTAAACTTCTACATATGAATTGTGGGTGGGAGGCACAGACATTCATTCAGCTCATAACACCTTCTATATTCTCATATTAATTCTTTGTGATTTTGAACTTTGAAACTCTCTTCTCCAAATCTGCTAAGTATGATGTTCTATGATGTTCTTGTTGAAAGGAAATATTTAATTTGCATATGCTTGACCATGGCAATTTTTCACATTATGGTTTGTACTTTGGGGGTTCAAAGAAATCCTTGCCTACATGCCGGGTCTTGAAGATGATCTGTCATTTTCTTCAGTACCTTGGCATTTTTTTAAATAATTTTTTATTATGTTATGTTAGTCACCATACAGTACATCCTTAGTTTTTGATGTAATGTTCCATGATTCATTATTTGCATATAACACCCAGTGTACCATGCAATATATGCCCTCCTTAATACCCATCACTGGCCTATCCCAGTCCCTCACCACCCTCCCCTCTGAAGCCCTCTGTTTGTTTCCCAGAGTCCACAGTCTCTCATGGTTCATTCCCCCTTCTGTTTACCCCACCTTCATTCTTCCCTTCCTTCTTCTGCCAATCTTCCTGCTATTCCTAATGTTTCGTAAATGAGTGAAACCATATGATAATTGTCTTTCTCTGTACCATGGTATTTTAACTTTCACATTTAAGTTTTTAATCCATCTGCCCATGCTCTTTCCCACCATACCAGGCTGACTCCATAAAAACAGATATTCCCATTACAGCAGACTATTTTCTAAAAAGAGAGAGCACAACATCCTAAAGGGTGCTAACTCCTTAGAAAGACTGAGAGAAAACAACAATAAAAAAGGTTAGAGTGGCACTTTGCCCTTAATATCCTGTAGTGCCTCTAGTGAATTCTTCCAACATGAGTGCATTTACTGAGTAACATGACCAATTCCTTCACTAGACTTACTTAATCTTTAAGGAGGGGCACCTAGTATGATGCCGAAAATATGGTAGGCACTTACTGAACACTAGTTTTATGATCAGAAAAAGAAAATCTGGGGGTGCCTGGGTGGCACAGCGGTTAAGCGTCTGCCTTCGGCTCAGGGCGTGATCTCGGCGTTATGGGATCGAGCCCCACATCAGGCTCTTCTGCTGTGAGCCTGCTTCTTCCTCTCCCACTCCCCCTGCTTGTGTTCCCTTTCTCTCTGGCTGTCTCTATCTCTGTTGAATAAATAAATAAAATCTTTAAAAAAAAAAAAGAAAATCTTCTCCCACTCCTTCAAGGCATAGAAAACGTATAAGGTGAAGTTAAATGAGCATGGATTCAAATACCAGATCACCACTTATTTGGTCAGTGACTGCAAATAAGTTAATAATCTTCTCTGCTTCAGAAATCATTGAAGACGATTAACAAAACAATTTTTAAAAAAGGAAGATCATGTATGAAAAAGTCAAGGAATTAATGTTTGAAAAGATTTTGCCGTCTCAGATTATAGTGCCAAAGCAGCCAACTTCAAAGCTGGAACTTTAAAGAACCAGGACAATACATACGTAAAAGACCATAAAAGTAGAGGTCCAGTGGTTTTGGTGCTTAGATACAAATCCAAACCCCACCACTTAAGAGATGTCTGATCTTAGGAAGATGCCTAAGAGATGTCTATCTCACCCCAGTTTTGTTACTGGTAAAATGAAGAGAACAATAGTAGCCACCTCATGGGACTTCTGTGGGGATTAAAATAGTTTAACACTTGGACAATGGCTAGGCACATGTTAATCAATCAGTTATTACTAGTTATTATAAGTTTTTGGTATTCAAGAAAAAGTCACTGTAAATTTTTTTTATTCATTCATTTCTCTTTTATTACAGGTAGAGTTGGGAAAGCCAGCGGTAAGTTCCTTTTCCATGTCTCAATTCCAAAGTAATTTTGCTTTTTAGCTGTGGTGTGCTTTTGTTGAATCTACTTGCATCTATGCCCAATACTGCTAAAATTAATTTTATTCAATTTCCTTTTGCCTTTTCCCTCTCATACTCAAAACTTGCTAATTAGTAAGAAATTTTAATTTTAAAACTGTAACCAAACTGCAAAGCAATGTATGATTCCTTAATAGGCTTTAATAAATGCTAAGGAAGCTTTGATACTCTAAGGAAATTGGAGATTGAAATAACTGAAAGAAGCATATCAGTGCAATCTACAAATTAAACTATAGTCTCTTATAGTCTGTTAATAGTTTAGGAACTGCTCAGAGATCTACCCTTAAGCTCTTTCTATTTTTCAATACAAGTGGTTTCTGGAGAAATAAGTGCATGAAGATTTTTTAATTTTTCTGGAAATTTTATTTCTCTGGCAAATTTGAAAATCATTTTTGTATTTCTTATTGTGTATTCACTTCCCATTAGTGAGGATTTTTAGAGTTTGCTGAAAAACTTAAATGTGATAACTAAGAGGATATATTCCTCAAAACAAGCAAGAACCACTTTCCAAAAAAAAATAATGTAGACTAGAACTTATATAGAAAAGAGCCAACATTTGAGAAAAAAGAGAAAGAACACTTGAGAGGCCAGAAAGAAAAAATGAATATGAGTTGGTCAAAGATGAAAATTGGTAAGTAGGGAAAGTAACGGTTTCCCTTTCAATAAAGTCCTAGTCATAAGCTTCTCACGTAGCAGGGATATCACAGCAGAGCCACCACAGCAGGTGGGTAATGAGATGAGACTCTCATCAGTTTTCTCCAATCTTGACACCAAGTATGGCATGCACCCCATAAAGAACATTTTGGCCAGGACTTAAAGCTGTAAAATAACAATTTCAGAAGTGTTTGTGCTGTTTGCATATCATTTTGTAAGATTCTTGTTGGAAGATTAAAAAGAGGAAAATGTGTTGTTCAATAATAAGTTAACAAATAATTGTTTATGCTCATATTTCAGCCAAAGCTGCACCACCTATTGGTAAGTACATTATTTTATTTGTAACTCCACTACTCAATGACTAACAGCCTATGGGCCTTCTACTAAATTTGAAGGTTGGCATTGTCAATGGGACAAAGTTAAGAATTTTACTGAGTTATTGATAATTCCCTTGAAACCAAACTTCACTGATTTGTAGACAAAATAAGCTGAAAAAATATACCACTGTATCAATTCAAGTTATGTTCTTGGGAAGAGGGATAAGAAAATATTCAAGAAATTTAAATAAAATGAGTTGAAGCTGGGTAAAGAAAACAGAGAAACAAAAGAAAAGGCTGAGAAAGGAGGAAGAAAAGTCATAAGGAAAATTATAAACCTTATACCTAGTTCCTCAAAGTATATCAGAAACCTAGATAATACAGGAAGTGAATAGAAGAATTGACCATCTCTATATTTCTCCCAAAATATCAAAATCGATAGGATATAATTGAAAAGGATACCATTTTTTAATGGAATGGAAAAAGAGTAGAAAATAAAAGTAGGTGGGGTAAGAAAATAGAAACAACAAAGTTAAATTCAAACTGATTTTAATCAACTTAATATGGGTAGAAAAAGCAAATAGGAGTACTACTCCCAACCTAGTTTATACAAACAAAATGGGTTGTACTAATAAGAGAAAGTAATTAAAATTTTGGCAGAAGATCACATGAACCTAGATTTTGTGATAAATAAGGAAGACACAGTTAAAAGTTATCAGATGTGCGAACTTTGGGAAAGCAGACTTCAAAATTGCACAGCATTCGCATCCTTAACAATGTTAACAGCCCTGAAGTGATTCAACTTAAAAGAATACAAAATGAGCAAACAACTGTTGGCCGGAAACCTATCAGATTTGGTAGATAATGAGCAGTATATACATCCTGGAAGTCAGTCAATACCTAGCTCCTATCTTAACTCAGAAAGAAAAATATTCAGAAAGCTTTTATAAATAAAAAGACCTCCCAAATCCTTAGAATTTAATCTTCCTCTGATCCCCATTGTGGAGCTGGAGTGAATGGGACAGGGAAGTATGTGGGGCCTGATTAAGAAGGACATAAAAGGTTATGGTGGAAGTCTTAGCTTTATAAAAATTATATAAAAACATAATTAGAGTTTTATTTTTAAAAATTTCCCCCCAACTTTATTGAGAAATAATTGACAAATACAATTGTATACATTCAAAGTGTACAGTATGATGATGTGATGTACATATACTTTGTGAATGATTACCAACGCTGTGATTACAAAGATCAAGATAATTAACATGTCCATCACCTCACAGTTAACTCTTTTTCTATGTGTGTGATAAGAATGCTTAAGATCTACTCTTACCAACTTTCAAAGTATTCAATGTCATATCATTAACTGTAGTCACCACCATGTGGTACATTACATCCTCAGAACTTATTCTTATAACTGAAAGCTTGTACCCTTTGACCTACATGTCCCCATTTTCCCCTCTCCCCAGTCCCAGCAACCACCATTCTAGCCTTTATTTCTAAGAATAGGCTCTTTTTTTGTTTCTTTCAGATTTCACATATAAGTGATAACATACAGCATTTGTCTTTCTCTGTGGGCTGATTTCACTTAGCATAATGCCCTCCAGATTCATCCATGTTGTTGCAAATAGCAGGATTTCCTTTCTTTTTACGGCTGAATAACATTCCATTGTATTCATATACATTTTCTTTACCATTTATCTGTCAAAGGACATTTAGGTTGTTTCTGTATCTTGGCTATTGTGAATAATCCTACATTGGACATTGGAATGCAGTCATTTCTTCAAGATTCTGGTTTCATTTCCTCCAGATATATACCCAAAAGGGGGTTGCTGGATCACATGGTAGTTCTAGTTTCAATCTTTTGAGGAACTGCCATACTGTTTTCCGCAATGACTGTGCCAATTTACACTTCTTTTTTTTTTTTTAAGATTTTATTTATTTATTCGACAGAGATAGAGACAGCCAGTGAGAGAGGACACAAGCAGGGGGAGTGGGAGAGGAAGAAGCAGGCTCATAGCGGAGGAGCCCGATGTGGGGCTTGATCCCATAATGCCGGGATCAGGCCCTGAGCTGAAGGCAGATGCTTAACCGCCGTGCCACCCAGGCACCCCACAATTTACACTCCTATCAACACTGTATTATTTCCCTTTTCTCTACTTGGAAGCTTACAGAAAGAACATATAGAATTAGTTGGCCAGCTTATAAGTGAACCAGACCTCAAAGAAAAGCATATGAGCTTCACCGTGATGTCAGACAAGCAGAATATAAGCAATGTTTATTTAGTATACAAGGGACAGAATTAAGGTAGGATATCATATTGAAGGAGGCCAAGAGTAGGAGAAAAAAATCCAGATAAGCTAAAAATTCCAGGAAGTGGTGAAGACTAGAAATATCACATCCAGACCTGAAGACCAAATAAAGGCAGTGACAGTGGAGGTGAGGACTTGTTTTCAAAAGATTTAATGACTAGCTTAATCAACTTGGAGGATTGTTGAAACTGGAGGACGTAAGTAGAGTACCATGTCTACATGGACTGACTAGGATTCTGGCTTTTAATACAGAATGGAGGAGCCCTAAGCTCTTCCTAAAAAGATTAAGTCAGTAATTTTCCCAAGAATCCTCAAATTTGATATCTAGAATTTCAGTGCCATGGTTAAAATAAAAATTCCCTGCCACATACACAGTATCTGTTTCCTTAATCCTAGCAGTGCAACCATCTACCCCTTTTCTGGTATGTCTGTTAACTTCATGGTCCTCTAACATCATTCCCTGAGTGATAAAAATCCACTGTTTTCCTTTCCCCTGAAACTCCAGTGGTCATCCTAAATGACTTTAGATGCAGGTGGATGACTCAGCCAATATCCCCAACTCTAAAGACAGACATCCACATTATCAAGGAACGTCAATCTCCACTTTGGACATCCTTTCATATAGCTACCTTTGGATATTCTCGATGTCCCTAAACATCACATTTCTGAGACACTAACCTTCTAGTTCTATCACTGGGTGAACCCACAGCACCAGTGTATGACTTTGCTGATGTCTTCAGTTTCATGACCCCTATAATTCTCCATTGTTGTTTAGCATTCTTGGGGCTTCAGTTCCTTTCTCCTCCAATTAAATTACATGATTAGTCCCTTTACAACTTATAGGAGAAAATCTTCAATACCCCTGACCCATTATTCTTACATCATAACCGATTGACGAAATCACCCCATGGATCAGTTCAAACATCTCTTTCTGCACACTTACAAATGAATTGCAGTGTTCTGCTAGAAATTATCATATAACCATACACAGCAGTAACACAATTTAATTCATACATAGACCCTAACCTCAGATGAATACTAGAAGCTGTATCACAATTATTCTATATTTCCCTAATCAACTTGCTCTCCCATTATCTACAGAAGCTTTCAAAAACAAAGTCATGCTAAAAAAAATTTTTTTTAAAGTTATACCATTATCACACTCCTCAGTAAATTCTAGGCCTCATATTTCAGAGAATTTTTTAAAACATCAGATATTATCCCTCAGTTTCTGCCACCAAATAATCTGCAAGTGAAATACATTCATTTCTCTCTTCCAATTACAAGGATAGAAATATTCTACTTGTCAAAGATCAATTCCTTCACTAGGTTCTATATTCCATGCCATTTTGCCCACTTAGAGGACCTGCTGGTCTGAAATGTCACCTTTCCATATCTTCAAATTCTCTCTTCTGCTGGATTCTACCCATTCACATTTAAACATGTCAACATCATTATATAAATTTTAAACCTTTCTATGACCTATCCACCTCCTCCAACCTAGGCATGCCCTTTTTCCTCTACAACGTAGCTTAACTTCATCAGTTGTCCTTACTCCTTACCTCTCCTATTTCAACATTCACTTCTCTAGCACCACCTGACTTCCATCTCCATTTACCACACAAAGCCAATGTGATCAATCTTTAGTAAATCCATTTCATGTTTTTATTCTTCATTTCACCTCTGAATAATCTGGTTTGGTATCCACTCCTTCTTTCTTAAAGCACTCTTTTTCCTCTGACACCACATTGGACTCTCCTTGTTTTCCCCCCAACTCTCTTGCCCTATAGCAGTCTCACTGTTACCCAGATCTTCTTCCTCTTTCTTAAATGCTTGTGTTCCTTAAAATTCTCTCATAAGACCTTTCACCTCCCAAGTTGCCTGAGCAACACCTTCCACATCTGAAAGTCCAACTGTGCAATGTTCACTGCCATTATCTAGTGCTCCAGTGCAGTTCTACTCCAGGGCTGTAGTCCACATCGTTCTCTTTCATTCAGCATCTATTTAGGACTCATTATGTAACAGGCACAGTGATAGTACCAAGTGAAACAGACATGACACCTGTCCTCATGGAACTTCTTACAATCTCATAGGGGATACAGTGAGAAAAGAAATAAAATAATAAGTATATAATCAGCATTATTATAACTGTGGTTACATAATACAGCATGGTGCTAAGTCTGAGAATTATAGGGGAGGCCAAAATTTATCTTATAAAACCTTACAAATCTCAATTTAACTTTTTTCTTCTACAATGTTAACCTTTCCATAGTCAGCAATTTTGGAAATTCCTGAAAGTCTGTCAGAACCAATTAACTAAAACAACATATACCACACAAGAAATAAAATTCTTTTTACAATAAAATAGCAGAGGACTCTTATATGGAGAAGGAAAGGCCAGGTTTTGCAAAAAAGGTAGAAAGTCATGAACAAGATCCAAAGTTTAAATGCAATAATATCATACCATAAAGTATCTCATTTTCTCTTTCATTTGGATAGAAAAGTTACAACCCAGGGGAACCTGGGTGGTGCAGTCGTTAAGCGTCTGCCTTTGGCTCAGGGTGTGATCCCGGCATTCTGGGATTGAGCCCCACATCAGACTCCTCCGCTGGGAGCCTGCTTCTTCCTCTCCCACTCCCCCTGCTTGTGTTCCCTCTCTCGCTGGCTGTCTCTGTCAAATAAATAAACAAAATCTTTAAAAAAAAAGTTACAACCCAGAAAAGCAATTAACATGACTCCAGAGAGTTCTTCTAAAATGAAGGAACATGAGATTTCCAAATGCATCAACTCTTAAAATGACTTTTTATTCATAATGGTCTCATTTCTTCTGAAAATTCCTTGATTTCTCTTTACTGTTGCATCCTCTGGAAATTGCAAGAATAACATTTATTTCTGATTTATAAATTTTCATTAAATTCTTTGTTATAGCTTTCTGTAAACAAGACAAAATTCATTTATTTATTTCCTTATGTGTCTGTTACAAAAGACCTGCACTACCCATCATTAGGTTCTTTTTTCAAATCTGCAGAGGGTGTGAACTACTTTTAATTACTATTGCCATTGTTAGTTTCAACTGAGAAAAACCTCAGCAATCATATTTCTCATTATTCCTCACTGTCGTGATGACTAAATGATTCAAAATAATTGTACATATTAAGATAAATATTATTCTATTTGTAGTTTAAAATTTCTGCCAATACTAAACCAGAACCCAATATGATATTCAGAAACATAGGCAAAGATTTACATCCAATAAGCAAGAGAGAAGGGAAATTAAATTATCTAATTTCTTGTAAATTATTAAATTATCTAAATTATCTAATATCTAAATATACCCCAAATGGTATAAAATCACTGCAACAAGAAAATATACATTGAAATGGTCTCCACGAAGACAACTCACTTCTCTAAGCTAACAGAGTAAGTTTTTCCCTATGAACACAAGAGGAATACCAGCAAAAGAAATAATTAGAATCAAAGCAACATATTAGGAAAAAATGTTTAGGATGACAGAGCAATACTATTGTAGTTCAACAAAGCACTCTTTGGTTCTGTACAAAATTTCCAATGTTTGGGAGAGGTTCCCACACCAACCAGCAAGTCTGTGAACACCAGCAGGGTGTCCTACAATTCAACTCAATTCTGACACTCTGCCCTGAGATAGCATCAGATTACACAGATAAAGGGTTCGGTCCCCCAAGACTGCCCCTACATCAGATACCAGTCAAAAGTCCAGGTTGTTATCTGTACATCTGACAGAACTGCTACAAATGGGAGGTTTCCACAAACCCTTCCTTAGATTCAATTAATTTGCTTGACAGGCTCAGAGAACTCAGGAAACCTGTTTACTCATCAGGTTACTAGTTTACTACAAAAAGTATTAAAGGATTCAAATCAAAAGGCAGATAAATAAATAGGGTGAAGTCACAAACAAAAGAGTATCTGTCCTCCTGGAGCTTGGAGCCCAGTATGGAGGTATGTGGAAGCATTCTGGTTTCTCAACCTGAAAAGCTCTCCCAAACCCCTCTGTTTGGGTTTTTTATGAATGCTTCATTACAAAGACATGATTGACTAAATCATTAGCCACTGGTGATAGATTCAACCTCAATCCCTCTCCAGAAATCAAGGGGTGGGACTGAAACTTCTAACCTTCTATTCAAGATTCTTTCCTCTGGGGGCGCCTAGGTGGCTCAATCGTTAAGTGTCTGCCTCTGGCTCAGGGCGTCATCCTGGCGTTCTGGGATCAAGCCCCACATCAGGCTCCTCTGCTGAGAGCCTGCTTCTTCCTCTCCCACTCCCCCTGCTTGGGTTCCCTCTCTCGCTGGCTGTCTCTCTCCATCAAATAAATAAATAAATAAAATCTTTTAAAAAAACAACAACAAAGTAATGATTTCATATGTGTAGATTTTGTGAAATGATCACCGCAGTAAGTCTAGTTAACATCCGTCACCATAGATAGTTACAATTTTTTCCTTGTGATCTGAACTTCTGCAATCTACTCTCTTAGCAACTTGCAAATATGCAATAGAGTATTATTATTTTTTTAAAGATTTTTTAATTTTTATTTGAGAGAGAGCAAGCAAATGAGAGAGAGAACATGAACACAGTGAGAGAGAAGCAGACTCCCTGCTGAACAGAGAGCCTGATGCAGGGCTCAATCCCCGGACCCTGAAATCATGATCTGAGCTGAAAGCAGATGCTTCCTGACTGAGCCACCCGCACCCCATGATAGAGTATTAGTAACTTAAATACCAACTTAAGCTGCCATGTTGCACATTACATTCTCATGAAATATTTATTTTATAGCTGGAAGTTTTTACCTTTTGACTTCCTTCATCCATTTTATCCATCCCCCATTCCCATCTCTGGCAACCACCAATCTGTTCTATGTATGGATGAGCTTGTTGTTTTGTTGTTATTCACATTTTTTTTAGATTCCATATATAAGTGAGCTCATACCATATTTGTCTTTCTCTGTCTGCCTTATTTCATTTAGCATAAGCCCTCAAGGTCCATCCCTGTTGTATATACAATTTTTTAATAAATCATAATATGATAAGCACATACTCAGTTTGTTATTGACTAAAGGTCAAAGAACATGTACAGTTAATTCACACTACAGAAAATTGAAAGAATAAATATTTGGGGAAATATTAAAACTTACTACTTATTTACAAATGAAAGTATAACTATTCAGATTTATTACTTAATGAAATTGTATGAGAATTGATAAAAATTAATAATGTTAGTAAAGAAACAAGTGTGCATGGGTATTCCCTGAGGAAAATGAAATGAGTCTAAATAAATAAATTATATGCCTGAACTCATGATTTAAAAGTTTTTATTTCCCAAAAAAAATAAGATGAATTAGTTTGTAGTAATATATTTATAACTAGTTGCATAATATAATTAATACCTAGGAAGAGTCTAGAGACCTAAATGTGGTAAATAGCTTATTAATATAGTAATGTAATTTGTTAAAATAATTTCCAACAAATTTTTCCCTAATTAATATTTCTAAACTAACCAATAAGTTAATTTTCTATATTTAAGTTATTGAATCTACAAATCTAAATAAAATTCTGTAATTGATTATTATAGTGGTAATTTATTCTCAATTTTTCATGAAGTCCCTAATCTTTCTAAGTACTTTTTATGCATTCAAGAAGCCTTTGCCCATGAATGTGTAGGCCAAAACTCCATTGATTAATAAAAAGAATAAAAAGTAGGGGAAAAAAAGTCAAGGCCTAAATCACATATTCCTTTTCGAATAAGTGGATGGCAACTGACAAAGACCATAGGTAAGAAAAGTCAGAGTAAGAAATGAGAAAACTTTTATAAAAAGAGGAAAAGGGGGAAACAACAACAGCAACAGGCATTTGCCAGGCTTTGAAATCTCCACAAAGCACGAGAGGTTAAAAAGAATGAAGACCTATATAACATGTTTGTGTCTCAACAAATGTAAATATTACACAGATATATTCAATAAATTCATATCTAAACTATATAAAATCTGAACTGAAAGTTGATTTTTCAGAAATTCTGCATAGAAATAGACAACTTCCAGGAAAGATGAGGGAGTAGGAGGATCCTAGACTTACCTTGTCTCATGGATATGCCTAAGTTACACCCACATCGATATAAATAACCCAGCAAATGACCCAAGGACTGGAAGAACAGACTCTGCTGAATGTAGAGAAGAGGCCACATCAAAGAGATGAGGTCGGGGGCCAAATTGACTCATAGGACTGTGCCTGGGAGAGAGCGACACCACTGGAGTGGAGAGGAGAGAGGAAGACACCCCACACTAGGCACCCCAGACATGGGGGACCCACACTGGGAGATGAATCCACATATTTGGCTTTGAAAACCAGGGGGCCTAACTTCACAAGTTCTTAAAATCCTTGGGACTTAACATCTAGAACTTTAAAAACCAGTGGGCTTGACTCTGGGAAAGCCTGAGAGTGATAGGAAACTGAGTTCCTGCCTTAAAGAGACAACACAACAAATAGCCCTGCTGAGGTACAGCAGAGAAGCAGCAGTCTGGAAAATGCCTGGGCTATATGGAGGGTAGGTCTGTTTACTAATCTCAGAGTGTATGCTGGAGGGGCAGGGATATTTGGGACACTTCTCCAAGGACAAAAGAGCTGGCAGGCTCCATTGCCCTCCCCTGTCCCCCAGCCTAGATACATAGACACCTGTGGGAACCAGCACAGTCTGAACACTCTTCACCTCATTTGCTAACAGTGTGCACACCCCTGCACTCTTCAGCAGACACCACCTCTCCAGCCCCACTTCAGCCTCAGCAACTTTCCTGGAAAGCTGCAGGTCCCTTTGCACAACAGACCTGCATGGACCTTGTTGGTACTGCATACCCCACCTCTGCATTCTCCTGTGGACCCGTTCTATCCAACACGCCTTTAGCCAGAGTCCATCCAAAGTGGTGTCACAAGTGTGGCAGTGTGCAAGCAGCCCCAGCAGAGGCCAGAACCACTCCAAAGTGACTCCTGCCCCAGGGATAAGGGAAGAAAATCACACACACCAGTTCTACTGCAGAGCCAGCAATGGGCTGCAGTGGACATATGATCTGATCTGACTGCAGGTCCCACCCACCAATGAAAACTTCTCACAGGACAGCACAGAGAGAGCTCCCTGAAGTTTGGTGTAGCCATCACTCTGGAAAATGCCTGGTCTGATTCAATTCAAACCCAAGACAGTCCCAGACTGGCCAATTAACACAGGACCAAACTCTGCCCACAACAGGCAAAGAGACCCATTGCAGATGACTGGACTGAAGGCAAACATGGCTTAGCCACAAGAGTCGGGTGCACACACTACACATAGGAGACAACCCAGAAGCCTCAGGATCTGAACAGGAGACAGTGAACTGCAGGGTACTACAGGGCCTCTTCTTCCCAAGGCCACTACTTTTGGGAGCAGGAGATGTAGCTAACTTTCCAAACACATAGAAATAGACACAGAGAATTAGACAAAATGAAGAGACAGAGGAATATGTCCCAAATGAAAGAACAGGACAAGATTTCAATAAGATAGCCAAACAAAACAGAGATAAATAATATGACTGATAGAAAATTTAAAGTAATGGCCATAAAGATAATCACTGGACTTGAGAAAAGAGGGGAGGACCTCAGTGAAATCCTCAACAAAGAGTTAGAAAACAGAAAAAGAACCAGGAGCACCTGGGTGGCTCAGTCATTAGGCGTCTGCCTTCAGCTCAGGGCGTGATCCTGGCCTTCTGGGATTGAGCCCCATGTCAGGCTCCTCCACTGGAAGCCTGCTTCTTCCTCTCCCACTCCCCCTGCCTGTGTTCCCTCTCTCACTGGCTGTCTCTATCTCTGTCAAATAAATAAAAATAAAATCTTTAAAAAAAAGAAAACAGAAAAAGAACCAATCAGAGATGAAGAACTCAATAGCTTCAATTAAAAATATACTAGAAGGAAAAAAGTAGTAGACTAGAGGAAGCAAAATAACAGATCAGTGACCTGGAGGACAGAGTAATGGGAGGTAATCCAGCTGAACAGAGGAGAGAAAAAAGAATATGAAATGAAAATAGATTAGGAGAAGTCAGCAACACCATTAAGCATAGTAACATTCACATTTTAGGGATCCCAGAAGGAGAAGAGAGTGAAAAGGGGGCAGGAAATTTATTTGAAGAAATAATACCTTAAAACTTTCCAAATCTGGGAAAGGAAATAGAAATCCAGACTGAGGAGGCACAGAGAGCCCCCAACAAAATCAACCCAAGGATGACCACATCAAGAGACATAGGAATTAAAATGGCAGAAAATAATGAAAAGGAAAGAAATTTAAAAGAAGCAAGAGAAAAGAAAATAGCTACACACAAGAGACATATTATAAGGCTATCAGCTGATTTTTTAACAGAACCTTTGCAGGCCAGAAGAGAGCAGCATGATATATTCAAAGTGTTGTTTGGGAAAGATATGCAGCCAAGAATATTCTATCCAGCACTGCTACTATTCAGATAGAAGAGATAGAGTTTCCCAGACAAACAAGAGTTAGAGGAATTCATGACAGCTACTAGCCTTACAAGAAATGTAAGTGGGGGCGCCTGGGTGGCACAGCGGTTGAGCGTCTGCCTTCGGCTCAGGGCGTGATCCCGACGTTATGGGATCGAGCCCCCACGTCAGGCTCCCCTGCTGTGAGCCTGCTTCTTCCTCTCCCATTCCCCCTGCTTGTGTTCCCTCTCTCGCTGGCTGTCTCTATCTCTGTCAAATAAATAAATAAATAAAATAAAATCTTTAAAAAAAAAAAAGAAATGTAAGTGGACACTTTGAGTGGAAAAGAAAACCATAAATAGGAATAAGAGAAGTAGGAGGCACAAAAGTAGTAAAATTAGGTGTATGTATAAAAATCTCTCAAGGGATCCACAAAATAAAAGGATGTAATGTATGATACCATTTACCCAAAACATGAGCAGGGAGAGAGAAGTAAAGAATGGGCCCAAACTTAAGCAACCATCAACTTCACATAGGCTGTCATATGCAGATGATGTTATATACCAATCTTTGGTAGCCACAAATCAAAACCAGTAAAAGATATACAAAAAATAAAGAGAAAGAAATCCAAGTATATCACTAAAGAAAACCAACAAACTGTGAGAGAAGAAAGGATCAGAGAAAAACTACAAAAACAACCATAAAATAAGTAACAAAATGGCAATAAGCACATACCCATTGATAATTACTTCAAATGTAAATGAACTAAACAATCAAAAGACATAGGGTGACAGAATGGATAAAAAAGCAAGACCTATCTATATATTTCACACAAGAGAATAATTTCAGCTAAGGACACTAGCGAATTGAAAATGAAGGGATGCAAAAGTTTTTATCATGCAATGGAAGTGAAAAGAAAGCTGAAGTAACAATACTTATATCAGAAAAAATAGTCNGCACTGGGTGTTATAAGCAACTAATGAAGCATCAAACTTTACATCAGAATCAGGGGATGTACTGTATGATGATTAACATAATATAATAAAATAAAATTAATTATTAATAAAAAAAAAAANTCAAGATGAGAGTACCCAAATATATAAAGTATTTAATAACAAACATAAAGGGAATAATTAATAGTAACACAATAAGAGTAGGGGACTTTAACACCCCACTTAAATCAATGGATAGATCATCTAAACAGAATAGCAGCAAGGAAACAATGACTTTGAATGACACACTGGAAGAGATGAATCTAACAGATACCTTCAAAATGTTTCTTCCTAAAATAGCAGAAAACTTATCTTTTCAAGTACTTATGGAGCATTCTCCAAAATGAATCACATTTGAGGCCACAAAACAAGTCTCAACAAATTCAAAATATTAAAGTCATACCACGCATTTTTTTTCTGACCACAACACTATGAAACTAGAAGTCAGTAACAAGAAAAAAAAATGGAAAGAACACCATACTTGGAGGTTAAATAACATGTTACTAAACAATGAATGTGTCAACCAAAAAATCAAAGACAATATTTAAAAAAAAATACATGGAGACAAATGCAAATGAAAACACAGTGTTTTCAAACCTTTGGAATGCAGCAAAAGTGGTTCTAAGAGGGAGGTTTACAGCAATACAGGCCTACCTCAAGAAGCAAGAAAAATCTCAAACAACCTAAACTTACACCTAAGGAGTTAGAAATGAAGAACAAACAAAACCCAAAAGCAGTAGAAGAAAGGAAATAATAAAGATTGGAACAGAAATAAATGAAATAGAAACAAACAAACAAAAACAGAAAATATTAATGAAACCAGGAGCTGATTCTTTGAAAAGATCAACAAAATTGATAAACATTTAGCCAGATTCATCAAAGAAGAAAGAAAGAGAGAGGAGAGGTCTCTAATAAACAAAATCAGAAATGAAACAAAAGTAGTAACAACTGAAACCACAGAAATACAGAGGATTATCAGAGAATGCTATGAAAAATTATATGCCAACAAATTGGACAACCTAAAAGAAATGGATAAATTCTTAGGAACATACAACTTCCCAAAACTGAATCAAGAAGAAATAGAATATTTGAACAGACTAACTACCAGCAGTGAAATTGAATTAGTAATCAAAAAATTTCCAACGGGGGAGCGCCTGGGTGGCACAGCGGTTAAGTGTCTGCCTTCGGCTCAGGGCGTGATCCCGGCGTTATGGGATCGAGCCCCACATCAGGCTCTTCAACTATGAGCCTGCTTCTTCCTCTCCCACTCCCCCTGCTTGTGTTCCCTCTCTCTCTGGCTGTCTCTATCTCTGCCGAATAAATAAATAAAATCTTTTAAAAAAAAATTTCCAACGGGGCGCCTGGGTAGCGCAGTCATTAAGCGCCTGCCTTCGGCTCAGGGCGTGATCCCGGCGTTCCGGGATCGAGTCCCACATCGGGCTACTCCACTGGGAGCCTGCTTCTTCCTCTTCCACTCCGCTGCTGTGTTCCCTCTCTCGCTGGCTGTCTCTCTGTCACATAAATAAAAATAAAATCTTAAAAAAAAAATTTCCAACAAAGTCCAGGACCAGACAGCTTCACGGGTGAATTCTATCAAAATTTTTTAAAAGACTTATTTTTAAAAAGTCTATTTTTCTCAAATTATTCCAAAATATAGAAAAGGAAGGAAAGCTTCCACATTCATTCCATGAGGCCAGCATTACCCTGGTACCAAAACCAGATAAAGACACTACAAAAAAAGAGAACTACAGACCAGTATCTCTGATGAACTTGGATACAAAAGTCCTCAAAAAAATATTAGCAAACCACATATGATATATTAAAAAAGAAATCATTCTCCACAATCAGATGAGATTTATTCCTGGGATGCAAAGTGGTTCAATATATACAAATCAATCAATATGGTACATCACATCAACAAGAGAAAGGATAAAAACTATATAATCTTTTCAATAGATGCATAAAAAGCATTTGACAGAGTACAACATCCATTCATGATAAAAACCCTCAACAAAGTAGTTTTAGAAGGAATATACCTCAACATGATAAAAACCATATATGAAAAACCCACAGCTAACATCATGCTTAATGGGGAACAACTGAGAGCCTTTCCCGTAAGGTCAGGAACAAGACAAAGATGTCCACTCTCATCACTTTTATTCAACATAGTTCTGGAAATCCTAGCCACAGCACTTAGACATGATAAAGGAATAAAAGGCATCCAAGTTGGTAAAGAAGTAAAATATTCACTATTTCCAGATGACATGATACTATATATATTAAAAAAAAAACCTGAAGATTCCACCATAAAATTACTAGAACTGATAAATAAATTCAATAAGGTCATGAGATGCTAAATCAATATACAGAAATCTGTTGCATTTCTATACTACTAATGAAATTGTAGAAAAATAAATTAAGAAAACAGTTCCACTTAAATAACACCAAAAATAATAAAATGCCTAAGAATACATTTAACCAGGGAAGTGAAAGACACGTAGTATCTGAGCATCTGAAAACTCTAAAATATTGATGAAAGAAATTGAAGATGAGACAAAGAAATGGAAAAACATGGATTGCCATGGATTGGCAAGTCTGCTTCTTCCTCTCCCACCCCCCCCTGCTTGTGTTCCCTCTCACTGGCTGTCTCTCTCTCTCTCTCTCTGTCAAATAAATAAATAAAATCTTTAAAAAAAAAAGAACTTTAAAAAAATAAATGTCTGTACTACCCAAAGCAATTTACCCATTTAATGTAATCCCCAACAAAATCCCAAAAACATTTTTCACAGAACTAGAACAAATAACCCCCAGATTTACATGGAACCACAAAAGACTCCAAACCCAAAACGATTTTGAAAAAGAACAAAACTGGCATACTCACTATCTATGTAATATGTATTATTTTGGTAATATGTATTACTATTACATTACTATTATATAGTAATTGATACTATGTAATAAGATATATTACAAAGCTGTAGTAACTGAAAACATTATGACACTGGCAAAAAATAGACACATCAGTGAAACAAAATAGATAGGCCAGACATAAGGTCAATTAATGTTCAACAAAGCAGGAAAGAAAACTCAATGGGAAAAAGACATTCTCTTCAACAAATGGTGTTGGGAAAACTGGACAGCTACCTGTGAAGAATGAAACTGGACCACTCTCTTACACCATAAACAAAGACAAAATCAAAATGGACTAATGTGAGACCTGAGACCAAGAAAATCCTAGATGAGAATACAGGCAATAACTTCTCTGACATGGGCCATAGCAACATTTTTCTAGATGTATTTCCTGAGGCAAGGGAAACAACAGCAAAAATAAACTATTGGAACCACATCAAAATAAAAATTTTAGCTTCTGCACAGCAGAGGAAACAGCAGAGGAAACAATCAACAAAACTAAAAGCCAACTTACTGAATGGGAGAAAATATTTTCAAATGACATATCTGATAAAGGGTTAGTATCCAAAAAACATAAAGTAATTTTACATCTCAACACCAAAAAAAACCAAATAACCCAATTTAAAAAATGGACAGAAGATATGAATAGACATTTCTCCAAAGAAGACATCCAGATGGCCAACAGACACATGAAAAAATGCTCAACATCACTCATCATCAGGGAAATACAAATAAAAACCACACTGAGATACCACCTCACACCTGTCAGAATGGAAACAAACAAACAAAAAAAAAACACAAGTAAATTGCTCATGAAGATGTGGAGAAAAAAGAATCTTCATGCACTGTTTGGGAATGGAAACTGGTGCAGTCACTCTGGAAAACAGTATGGAAGTTATTCAAAAAACTAAAAATTGAATTACCATATCCTCCAGTAATTCCACTACTGAATATTTATCCAAAGAATATGAAAACACTAATCCAAAAGATATATGCAACCCTATATTTATTGCACCATTATTTATAATAGTCAATTTATGGAAGCAGTCCTAGTGTTCATTGATGGGTGAATGGATAAAGAAGATGAGGTGTGTATATATGTGTAGACATATATATATATACACACACATATATATAAAATATATATATATAATACAATGGAATATTACTGAGCCATAAAACAAATGAAACTTTGCCATTTGCAACATGGATGGAGCTAAAGGGCATAATGCCAAGTGAAATAAGTCAGTCAGAGAAAAACAAATACCATATGATTTCATTCATATGTGGAATTTTTTAAAAAGGAGAAAAAAAGGCAATTAATAAACAAAGAAAAAAACAAACAAACAAAAACAGGCTCCTAACTATAGAGAACAAACTGATGTTTACCGGAAGGGAGGTGGTTAGGAGGATGGGTGAAATAGGTAGAGGGACTTAAGGGTGAAATAGGTAGAGGGACTTAAGAGTACATTCACTGAGTAATGTATGGAATTGTATACCTGAAACTAATAAAACACTTTATGTTAACTATCCTGGAATTAAAAATGTAGAAAAAAAGAGGTAAAAGAATAAAAATAATTTTTAAAAATTTTTAAAAATTTAAAATTTTAATTTTTAAAAATTTCCTCAGTTGGAGGAACAGCATAATATACAGACCTAACAAATCACTATGTTTTACACCTGAAACTAATGTAACATTGTGTGTCAACTGTGTTTCAATATAAACAAGCAAACAAACAAGTTCTTCACTTAGAAGGGGTGTTACACTGGGGATATCACAGCAACTGGGTAACTACTAAGGTCCTGCTTTCTTTCTAACACCAGAACTGAGCATCTGACACACTTTCTAAGTGACCACTTTGTCAGGAACTACAGCATCAAAGTAATTGATACAAAAGTTCTTTGGGAAACAAACTAAGGGCTTCAGAGGGGAGAGGGATGGGGGAATGGGATAGGCTGGTGATGGGTATTAAGGAGGGCACGTATTGCATGGTGCGCTGGGTGTTATACGCAAGGAATGAATCATGGAACTTTACATCAAAAACTAGGGATGTACTGTATGGTGATTAACATAATATAACAAAAATTATTATTAAAAATAATAATAATAAAATAAAGAATAAAAAATTTCTTATGTTCATATTTTTTGATTAAATGATTATCTTGTGTAAGACTAATAGGGGGAAATATGCTGTACCCATAATTGCCTAACAAAACTTTCATTTCTCGTATTTCAGCAAGAGCTACACC
Organism: Ailuropoda melanoleuca; assembly: GCF_002007445.2. Classification (NCBI taxonomy): domain Eukaryota; kingdom Metazoa; phylum Chordata; class Mammalia; order Carnivora; family Ursidae; genus Ailuropoda; species Ailuropoda melanoleuca. The sequence continues at coordinate 27,332,803 of NC_048222.1, read as the reverse complement.
ACTTCCCAGTAAGTAACACGAGGATATTTGTAATTATGTTATATATTGGATTATTACAGTGACATGAGACTATTATTAGCTTTGCTGGTTGTCATTTTCCGTAGCGGATAAATTAATAATTTTACTAAATTTCTGGAAATTAAACCACCTAATTGTAGAAAGAATAACCTACAAAGTGGGGTGCCTGGGTGGCTCAGTCGTTAAGCATCTGCCTTCGGCTCAGGGCATGATCCCGGAGTCTTGGGGTAGAGCCCCGCATTGGGCTCCCTGCTCCGCTGGGAGCCTGCTTCTTCCTCTCCCACTCCTCCTGCTTCTGTTCCCTCTCTCACTGGCTGTCTTTCTCTCTGTCAAATAAATAAATAAAATCTTTAAAAAAAAAAAAAGAATAACCTACAAAGGATATTATCAATCTTAATCAAATAAGTTAGTAGTAACACATAGTAATATTTTACTCAGGGGAAAAACACATACTAAAGTTTTAAGTTAAGTGAATTAAAGCATAACAAGGAAAATAGAAAAGTAAAAGGTATAAAATGAGGGAAGAAGTTTTTAATAACAAGCAAAGCTAATACTCGGTACCTGGAGGTGCTACTGGAGAATGTCACCAGCTATTCATGCATGTGCTCTATTGACTCATAGCTGCCAGCCTCAGGTGTTTACTCAAAGCTGGTCACAGTACTTTCCTTCATCCACTTGCACTCCCATTCTCCAAAGAAACTATTGAAACTTACTCATGATGCAAATGAAAGTAAAATTCCTTCACACCTCTCACTCTCCGCAGAGGCTATGCGTCATATTGGAAAGATTTAAAAGAAAAAAAAAGTCACACATAATCCTCAGGTTTCTGCCACCAAATAACAAGCATTCCTAAGAAGTCGTACATCCAGTTCCAAACCACCTCTATAAAGCAAATATTGCAACAAAACAAGTCAAATGAATTTTTTGGTTTCTCAGCACATATAAAAGTTATGCTTACACTATAGTCTATTATATGTGCAATAGCATTATGTCTAAAAATATACATAACCTAATTTTAAAAATACTTTATTGCTTAAAAAAATGCTAACCACCATTTGTGCTTTCAGCAAGGTACAATCTTTTTGCTGGTAGAGGGCCTTGCCTCAACGTTGATGGCTGCTGACTGGTTATAGAGTTGTGGTTGCTGAAGTTTGAGGTGGTTGTGGCAATTCCTTAAAATAGACAACAATGAAGTCTGAAGCATCAATCGACTCTTCTTTTCATGAATGATTTCTCTGTAGCACAGGATGCAGTTCAATAGCATTTTACCCACAGTAAAACTACATTCAGAATTGAAGTCAATCTTCTCAAACCCTGCCACTGCTTTAAAATCAACTAAGTTTATGTAATATTCTAAATCCTTTTTTGTCATTTCAACAGTTTTTCACAGCATCTTCACCAGGAGTAGATCCATCTCAAGAAACCACTTTCTTTGCTCATCCATAAGAAATAACTCATGTACTAAAGTTTTATCATAAGATTGCAGCAATTCAGTCATATCTTCAGGTTCCACTTCTAATTTTAGTTCTCTTACTATTTCCACCACATGTGCTGGTACCTCCTCCACTGAAACCTTGAATCTCAATGTGTACAAAACACAGTATCTGTGAAGTGTACTAAAGTAAAGCACAATGAAATGAGGTGTGCCTGGAATCTGTAGGTGAAAGCCTTCCATTAATCTTCCCTTTTTCTACAAGGATAGTCATGTCTCTTCTATTAAGATCAACTCCTCCCCCCAGGATCTGGATTCCATGACTTCTTATCAATTCTGGGGGCTCTCTCCATCATTCATCCCACTCTGCTGAATCTTAATTCTGCTCCTCTTTATTATATCCTACCCATTAGTATCATATGTCCATATTACTTTTGTACATTTAAAAACCCTCTGGTGATGCCACCATGACATCCATCATGTAGTACGTTGGACTGTGTACTTAAATCTACAACTATCATGGGGTGCCTGGGTGGCTCAGTCAGTTATGTGTCCGACTCTTGGTTTCAGCTCAGGTCACAATCTTGGGGTCATGGGATTGAGCCCCCCCATTAGGCTCCATACTCAGCATGGAGTCTACTTAATTCTCTTCCTCTGCTCCTCCTCCTGCTCTCTCTCAAATAAATAAATAAATAAATAAATAAATAAATAAATAAATAAATAAAATCTTTAAAAAAATAAATCTACTACTATCACTTTAAAATATGTAGTGTTGGGACCCCTGGGTGGCTCAGTTGGTTAAGCATCTGCCTTCAGCTTGGGTCATGATCCCAGCGTCCTGGGATCAAGTCCCACATTGGGCTCCTTGCTCAGCAGGGAGCCTGCTTCTCCTTCTGCCTGCCACTCTCCCTGCTTATGCTCTCTCTGTCTCTGTCTCTCTCTCAGACAAATACATAAAATATTCAAAAAAATATGCAGTGTTGTTTGGATATCATAAGCGTTGTCACTCATTAAAAAAAAACTTGTGGATGAAGCAATAGTCCATTCCCTATTTTTTTCACTTATCACTTTATTTTTATGACCTATTTATATCACTTTATAATCACCTTGTTAGTTGCTTGAAACTATATTTCCAAAAATGCATCCTTGGACTCATTAGTTGCTTCTAAGTACTGCATACTATTTACTGCCCAGTATACATCACCCACAATGTATTTTTTTACTCCCTTCACAACACATGGCATGGTGACTACAACTCTCAGCTCAAATCAATGATCTAGTGTACGTTCTCTTTAGATACTGAGTTATTTCTCTAGAAGTTATAACTGGGAGTAGTACTACTGATGAGATGTACAGATATTTAATTTCATTCCTAGATTGCTTTCCAGAACTAGAGTAACAATCTACACCATCACCAGTTGTTGGGCGAATGTTCCCTTCACCTCACATCCTGTACAGCGCTTTGTTTTATCTGTCATCCTAATTTTGCCCATTCTGGTTGGTACAACAAAGCTCTTTGTTGTTACTTTAATTTGCTTTTTGGTGTCTACTAGTGAGTTCATGTATATAGCCATTCAGGCTTTACTTTCCTAAGTTCCCTATTCTTATCCTCTGCCCATTTTTTTTTTTTCAATTCAGGTTCCCATCTCTTATTACTTCACAGGCATTTCTTCTATATTGTGGATATTAATCTTTCATGACTTTTATACTTTGAAAATACCTTTTCTCAATTTGCTGTATGTCTGTGAACTTTGTCTATGGTCTTCTTGGTTAAAAAGAAACACAATTTCACTGTAATCAAATACACTTCTTTCTCACATTCTGTGTTTTGTGGATTCTAAGGAGACCTTCCCTTGACACAAGACCATTGGAGGTGTTTTCCAGCATTTTATTTTATTTTATAAGATCTAAAGTTTTATCTTCACATTAAGATTTTAACATACCTGTTAATGCTCTTCTACACAGTTCTGGCCCCTAAAGACAAACCTCCCAGCAAACCAAGCTATCTTCCATTAAAGGAGATCTTAATAGTTTCTAAAGAGTTTTGATACCTTATTGATTGAGTGCTCCTTCAGTCTGAATGTCCACCACATTGATGAAACTATTTGTTAATGTGCCTGCATATTTTACTTAACTATTAAGTCTGCAAGTACAGGCACAGTGTTCCTCTGTTCATTTCTTTATCCCCAGTATATATTACACTACCATATAAATCATGGCAGACCTTAAGCATTTGTTTTATAAAAGGAAGAAAATTATATTCTTTTCATTTGTCTATAAATATCAGAAAGAGATAGAATAATGTGGAGTCAAACCTGGATTCCCAGAACAGATCGGCCACCTTCTTGGTCTGTGACTAAAGACTGGTTAACAATCCTCTCTAGTTTGAAAGAATTCCAGAAAGCAGAAAAGAACAGAACAGAAAGAAGGAGAGAGATAAGTTAAAAATCATGTACATGATCCCAGGGTCATGAGATTGAGACCCACATTGCACTCTGACCTGGGTGTGGAGTCTGCTTAAGATTCTCTCTCTCCCTCTGCCCTTCCCCCCTACACTGGCTTTCTGTCTCTCTCAAAAAATAAATAAATAAAAGAAAAAAAACACGTACAGAAAAAGTGTCAGAGAAGTAAAATTCAAGAAGGAGATTTGAAGGTGGAGGATTAAAGTGTCAAAGAAGTAAACATGGAGCTGGAGAGAAGGGTGGGGATAAAATAACAATGTTAGAGATAAGGGTTTTGGAGCCAGACTGCTAGGGTTCAAATCCAATTAAGAGCTGGAGAACTTTAGACAATTTACTTCATCAGTGAAATGCAGACAATAGTGATCACTACATAAGCTTACACTGAAAAAGGAAGTAAAAATATCAGATCCCAAGTATAAAGAACTTCATTACGACAATGAGAAGCCCTGGGTCCTGGGGGGTAATAAAGCAACTTAAAGTGATACAGGAGGTAGTAAATGCCATTTGGAGAGAAGCATCTGGGATGTTATTGAGACAGGCTAGTATATACTTCATGAAAGTCAGGCAATGTCTTTCTCTAAGTCTGTATCAGGGAGAGAATCATTCACCAAAATTTTGTAAACTGAATGTCCTCAGGTTTGCTCTCAGTGTCATCTTCCTCTGATTCTGTGTTGGGTTTAAAGACTGGTATCAGGAAGGAGGTGTTGGTGTCAGAAGGAAAGAAGTCTGGAGAAGGGTATAAGGCCCATTATGAAGGCTTCATAAGTCATACTAGGAGTTTCAGTCTTGGAAGAAGTTTTCAAAGAATACATGAACAGGATTACATTTTAGAAAAATAAGTCTGAAACAATGTGATAACAGAGCTCAGAGGGCAGCCACTTCTATGATTAGATGATCACTTCACATTGAAAGCTGCTCTCATGGACAATTAGGTGGGGTTTGACATGGAACCAGGTTTCATGTTTGAGATGGGGAAGGGGTGGAATTAAAGTGGAATATCCTGGCAAGCATAAGCCAAAGATACTAAAGAGTTCAGCAGAGGGATGTAAAATCTCCCTGAGGAAGACTGTCATAAAAAACCATTTTCAAAGTCCCAGGGGAAAAAAAAACCTAATTTTTATACTTTTTAACTATATGCTGTGAACAGTTGGAGCACCTAAAAGAAAGTTGTTTTTAGATTATAAATTCTAATTTTCTCTGCAAAGAAAAGCACTGATTAATAGAATGAATATAGACTTAAAAACATGTAATTATCCTATAGCTCTCTATAATAGCCTGATAATAATAAACAGGGCAGATTTCTCATTTAAATGTATTTTATGCAAAAAAAAAATAATAAAGGAAAAGATGAAGGAGTGAGAAGACAAATGGAAGAAGAAAACTTTAAGTTATGCTTCCATGTAGGAGAGCCTGAATTTCAACTCCCTTTTGAAGAGCGCTGAGCAAACTCAGCTTTGCTCTATGAAGTAACCTGGGGTCTGATTTCAGAATGGAAACATAGCTACCTGTGCATAGGCATTTCTAAACTAAGAGATCAGGATATTATCATCTTCATGTCTTTGAAATACTGCTAATTTTCCTATTTGTATTTCCACTCAACTGAATAGTAAACTTGAGGTACAAAAATATGCATTTATGAATTCAATGAAACTATTTTCATTTGAATTTTAATTTTGCCTTAAATAGAAGTGAAACATTTCTGTGCACACCCTAAAGCTTAAGCCTGACACCTCTGGTTAGAAGCTCCTAAAGACAGAGAGTCTCTCACTCAGAGCTAGATCCTGTGTGTTGGGTACAGTGCCTAGAACACAATGGATGGTTGACAAATGTTTCTTGAATGAACACTGAGAGAATGAAGGGAAGAAGGAACAGAAGATTATCAATATTAATTATCTGCAATATGTGCCAAAGTGACCCCAAATAGTGGTGTTTTTCTGTTGGGAGAATCAGTGTTACTCATTGGCTCCCTTGATGTTTTTTCCTCAAGGTACATTTTGGTCTTCTATACTATCTAAAGTCTGCCATTTCCAGCCTTTGGAAAACTCTTCAAATTGCTTTGAAATATGTAGATTACTGATAATTTTTAGAAAGCACATATTCCTCATTAATAGAAAAATACATATATTTATTGTGGTGTGTAATAACATACCAGGGAAAATGTGTTAAGCCTATTTGTAAGCAATGTATTGATTTTCCACTCTGTAATACAGGTACCGAATAATAATGATGATGATGATAATGATAGTAATAATAAAATAATGCAAGTGGATCCCCAGGCTAAGACAGATAGCAGGAGCAGATTACACGAGGAAATCTGAGGGAATTAAATGATGGTAAGAAAGTTCAAATGCTGAAAAATTCTACTTCATAAATAGTTCAACTATAAATGAAGTAGTTAAATGGCTAAAATATATGAAAAACTTGTAGAATAAGTGCTATTTTCTGTCTTTCCTCCAAAACCATCAAAATTGCCAGATTACTTTAGAAATACAAATAGGGTGATGGGTAGTAAGGAAGTCACATATTGCATGGTGCACTGGGTGTTATACACAGCTAATGAATCATCAAAACTTGCATCAGAAACCAGGGATGTACTGTATGGTGACTAACATAATGTAATAAAAAAAACATTAAAAAAAAAAAGAAAAAGAAATTATTGCCAAGAAAAAAAAAAAAAGGAATACAAATAGGATTGATTTGGTGCTCTGTAAATGTACCATTTAAAAAAAGTCTTTCTGGAAAAAATATGGTAGGAAACTGTATATCAAAAAAATCCTATTTTTCTTCATTTTGTTTTTTAGGATCGACTCCAGTACTCACAAGTAAGTTCCCTTATATCTCTTATTTCTAGTATATGTCAATCTCCTATAGAATCCAGGGAACTTTTCACAAAATGCCCGTTTCAATTCAGGCTCTCTATTTCAATTCAGTCTCACATATCTGTCTCCTTTCAATTCTTCTTTTTTATCCAGAAGTCTACAGTTCATTGAGAAATTTTTACAAAGTGAAATGTTTAAATCACTAACTGAAACAAGAAATAACAGACATTTCCTAATATTTATTATAGTTTATATGTATGTTTAAAAAAGAACAGAAGCAAAAAATTAACTTAAAAAGAAAATAACTGAAAGAAATTCATTGATGAATTTAAGGAAATTTGGTTTAAAGTAAGACAACGGTTACAATCCTTCAGGAGTTTTAATTTCCAACAAGATGGTGAGTGACAAAAGGTGGTTTTGGGGGAGGAGTGATAGACCCCTGCCCAACCCTCTTAAGTTCTATCTGTGCCAGGACTAAAACCTCCATGCACATGTCATAGATGATTTGGTGGCCCTGGGATCCAGACCACTGATGTTCTTGAGAAAAGATTATCAACATTAAATATATACCATGTACAAAAAGAAAACCTTAAAATGAAACTTTAGGAAAGTCTGTAGTAATGACTAATAATTTCCCTTTCAATTGTCTTAGTGTAAAAATACCTTGGTCTCAAGCAATGTTAAGAAACTAGTATTACCATTTATGCAGGGGAAATGAGAGCTTATCATTCTCTCTTCCTGCTGTGAGAATAGAGTCATTTTTGAAAAATTTCATCCTTGTGATTAAAAGGAAAATTAACATAAAGGGAAACGATGCTGGGGCACCTGGCTGGCTCAGTTGGTGGAGTGTGTGACTCTTAATCTCAGTGTGAATTTGAGTCCCATGTTAGTTATAGAGATAACATAATAAAATCTTTTTAGAATGGGGGGGTAAGGGAGCTCACAAAATAATTTGTTTATCACAGAATTGGTATTTATCTTGAAAAACAACATTCAGAGATTTAAATATGAATGGGAAGGTAGAAGAGAAGAAAATAAGAGAGATGTGGCAGAGCGAAGAAAGCAGAAATTTGGTAGTGTGTAAATACCAATCTACTGAAAGCTTTCTTTTTTTTTATTGATTTTTTATTATATTATGTTAGTCACCATACAGTACATACCCGGATTCCGATGTAAAGTTCAATGCTTCATTAGTTGCGTATAACACCCAGTGCACCATGCAATACGTGCCCTCCTTACTACCCATCACCGGTCTATCCCAATCCCCCACCCCCTCCCCTCTGAGGCCCTCAGTTTGTTTCTCCTAGTCCATAGTCTTTCATGTTTCATTCCCCCTTCTAATCCCCCCCTTTCTTTATCCCTTTCCTCCCCTACAGATCATCCTAGTTCTTATGTTCCATAGATGAGAGAAATCATATGATAATTATCTTTCTCTCCTTGACTTATTTCACTTACCATTATCTCCTCCAGTGCCGTCCATCTTGCACCAAATGTTGAGAATTCGTTCTTTCTGATAGCTGAGTAATATTCCATTGTATATACGGACCACAGCTTCTTAATCCAGTCCATCTGTTGAAGGGCATCTCGGCTCCTTCCACGATTTAGCTATTGTGGACAATGCTGCTATGAACATTGGGAGGCATATGGCCCTTCTCTTCACTACATCTGTATCTTTGGGGTAAACACCCAGTAGGGCGATGGCTAGGTCATAGGGTAGCTCAATTTTTAACTTTTTAAGGGACCTCCACACTGTTTTCCAGAGTGACTGTACCAACTTGCATTCCCACCAACAATGTAAGAGGGATCCCCTTTCTCCACATCCTCTCCAACAATTGTTATTTCTTGCCTTGTCTATTTTTGCCATTCTAACTGGCATTAGGTGGTATCTCAGTGTGGTTTTGATTTGAATTTCCCTGATGGCTAATGATCTTGAACATTTTTTCATGTGTCTGTTAGCCATTTGTATGTCTTCATTGGAAAAGTGTCTGTTCATATCTTCTGCCCATTTTTTGATTTGATTATTTGTTTCTCATGTATTGAGTTTGAGAAGTTCTTTGTAGCTCTTGGATACCAGTCCTTTATCTGTAGTGTCATTTGCAAATATATTCTCCCATTCCGTAGGCTGTCTCTTAGTTTTTTTGACTGTTTCCTTGGCTGTGCAGAAGCTCTTTATCCTGATAAAGTCCCATAAGTTCATTTTATCTTTTATTTCTCTTGCCTTTGGAGATGTGTCGTGAAAAAGGTTGCTCTGGCCGATGTCATAGAAGTTGTTGCCTATGTTCTCCTCTAGAATTTTGATGGATTCCTGTCTCACATTGAGGTCTTTCATCCATTTGGAGTTTATTTTTGTGTATGGTGTGAGAGAGTGGTCAAGTTTCATTCTTTTGCATGTAGCTGTCCAATTTTCCCAGCACCATTTATTGAAGAGACTGTCTTTTTTCCACCGGATGTTTTTTCCTGCTTTATCAAAGATTAGTTGCCCAAAGAGCCGAGGGTCCATTTCTGGGTTCTCTATTCTGTTCCATTGGTCGATGTGTCTGTTTTTGTGCCAGTACCATGCTGTCTTTGTGATCACAGCTTTGTAGTACAGCTCGAAATCCGGCATTGTGATGCCCCCAGCTTTGTTTTTCCTTTTCAACAGTTCCTTGGAGATTCGGGGCCTTTTCTGGTTCCATACAAATTTAAGGACTATTTGTTCCAGTTCTTTGAAAAATGTCCTCGGTATTTTGATCAGGATGGCAATGAAAGTGTAGATTGCTCTGGGTAGCATGGACATTTTAACTATGGTAATTCTACCGATCCATGAGCTTGGAATATTTTTCCATCTTTTTATGTCTTCCTCAATATCTTTCAAAAGTGATCTATAGTTTCTAGCATATAGGTCCTTTACGTCTCTGGTTAAGTTAATTCCAAGGTAACGCATGGTTTTTGGTGTTATTGTAAATGGGATGGATTCCCTAATTTCTCTTTCTTCAGTCTCGTTATTCGTGTATAGAAATGCAACTGATTTCTGGGCATTGATTTTGTATCCTGCCACCTTACTGAATTGTTCTATAACTTCTAATAGTTTGGGAGTGGATTCCTTTGGGTTTTCCATATAGAGTATCATGTCATCTGCAAAGAGAGACAGTTTGACTTCTTCTTTGCCGATTTGGATACCTTTGATCCCTTTTTGTCTTCTGATTGCTGTTGCAAGGACTTCTAGTACTATGTTGAATAATAGTGGCGAGAGTGGGCATCCTTGTCGTGTTCCTGATCTTAAGGGAAAGGCTTCCAGCTTTTCCCCATTGAGAATAATATTTGCAGTAGGCTTTTCATAGATGGTTTTTATGAGATTGAGAAATATACCCTCTATTTCTACACTCTGGNTTGATCCCTTTTTGTCTTCTGATTGCTGTTGCAAGGACTTCTAGTACTATGTTGAATAATAGTGGCGAGAGTGGGCATCCTTGTCGTGTTCCTGATCTTAAGGGAAAGGCTTCCAGCTTTTCCCCATTGAGAATAATGCTTGCAGTAGGCTTTTCATAGATGGCTTTTATGAGATTGAGAAATGTACCCTCTATTCCTACACTCTGAAGGGTTTTAATCAGGAAAGGATGCTGTATTTTGTCAAATGCTTTTTCTGCATCAATTGAGAGGATCATATGGTTCCTGAGTCTTTTCTTGTTGATATGATGTATCACACTGATTGATTTGTGAATGTTGACCACACTTGCATCCCAGGTATGAATCCCACTTGATTAAGATGGATAATCCTTTTAATGTACGGTTGGATTCTATTAGCAAGGATCTTGTTGAGGATTTTAGCATCCATATTCATTAGGGAAATAGGTCTGTAATTCTCCTTTTTGAGGGGATCTTTGCCTGGTTTGGGGATCAAGGTAATATTAGCCTCATAGAATGAGTTTGGTAGCTTTCCTTCTGTTTCTATTTTTTGAAATAGCTTTAGGAGAATAGGTATTATTTCTTCTTTGAATGTTTGGTAGAATTCCCCAGGAAAACCGTCTGGGCCTGGAGTTTTATTATTTGGAAGGTTGTTTATCACTGACTCAATTTCTTCATAGTTAATTGGCCTATTTAAGAAATCTATTTCTTCCTGTTTCAGTCTTGGTAGTTTATAGGTTTCCAGGAAGGCCTCCATCTCTTCCAGATTGTTTAGTTTTTTGGCATATAGCTGTTGATAAAAGTTTCTAATAATCCTTGCAANCTCTTGTAGACAGCAAATGGATGGGTCATTTCTTTTTATCCAATCTGCAACCCTGTGGCATTTTATGGGAGTGTTTAAACCATTCACATTGGCACTAAGAACTGAGAGATAGAATTTTAATGATGCCATGTTGCCAGTAAAGTCTTTGTTTGTATTGGTTGTGACTTTTTGTTCTGCATCACTCTTGGGGCCTTTTATCTTTATAGAACTCCCCCTTAATATCTCCTGTAGGGCTGGTTTCATGGTTATGAAATTGGTTAATGACTGGAGATTCTGGAACATCTTTATTTCTCCATCAATTCTGAAGGGCAGCCTTGCTGGATAAAGGATCCTTGACTGCATGTTTTTCTCTGAAAGAGCTTTAAAAATGCCCCCCCCAACCCTTTCTCTCATTCCAAGTCTGCGTAGACAGGTCTGACGTAATTCTGATACCTTTGCCTTGGTACATGAGAAATTTCTTTGCCCTGGCCACTTTCAATACTGTATCCTTGGATCTAATATTTGCGAATTGCACTATGACGTGACGTGGCATAGGTTTGTTGTGGTTGAGCTTGGGAGGGGTCCTCTCTGCCTCTTGGACATGAATGTTTGTTTCCCTCACTAGATTAGGGAAGTTTTCAGCCACAATTTGTTCAAATATCTCTTCTAGACCTCTGTTTTTCTCCACCCCCTCGGGGTTGCCAGTGATTCTGACATTGGATCGTTTCATTGAGTCAGTAATCTCCCGTAACCTACATTCGTGAGCATGGATTTTTTTAAGACCAGCTTCTATTTTCGTGTTTTCCTCTATTAACCCATCCTCCAATTTGCTAATACTTTCTTCTGCTTCAGTGACCCTGGCCGTCAGAGCCTCTAGTTTTGCCTGCATTTGGCTCATAGAATTTTTAATTTCTGTCAGATTCGCTCTCATTTCTGTCCTTAGGGATTCTATATTCTCAGTAACATTTTTGTTAATACTTTTTTCAATTCTACTCATCATTTTGACCATTGTTACTCTGAATTCCATTTCTGATAATCTGGTTACATCCATATCCATTATTTCTGTGGCAGACGCCACAGACTCACTGTCTTTTCTTTGTTGGGGGGGCTTCTCCTTCTTGTCATTCTGATGAGGAGAGGTAGCAGGGTTGTCCAGAGCCCAAATTATTGACTGGGTCCCAGGCCGTGCCCCTTGTTTTATAGGGATCTTAGGGAGGTGGGCTTCCTCTTTAAAGATTTTATTTATTTATTTATGTGGCAGAGAGCCAACCAGCGAGAGAGGGAACACAAGCAGGGGAGTGGAAGAGGAAGAAGCAGGCTCCCAGTGGAGGAGCCCGATGAGGGACTCCTTTCCAGAACGCCGGGATCATGCCCTAAGCCAAAGACAGGCACTCAGTGACTGCGCCACCTAGGATCCCCAGGTTGTGGGCTTCTTGATTTTTCAGCCTGCCTTCTGGGGGAGGGGCCTGCCCCACCGATACTCAGGCAACCCCGTTTGGGTAAAGTCTCCATGTCCCCTCCGTGTCCAGATTAAGTAAGGAAAGGGGCACTGAAATTTAGCAGAGGCAAACACTCAAGGTCAATTAAAAGAGAAGTTAATCATGAAAGTATTAGCAAAAGGAACCTGGATTTTGATAAAACAAATAATCATGCTCTATTTTTCCTATTTGTAAAAATATTAATTTTACTTTTCTATGTATCACAAAGCAATAAATATTCCTATTACTAGCATAGGTACTACAAGAACCAGATATTTTGGCACCTTAAGTAATGCTACCTTCTCTAAATCACTTTCAAAACAGACTTCCTGAAAACCTGTAAGATAACTAAACAAAGTTCCAACCTCATTGTCTCTCAAGCCAGCTTAGCAATTCTCTTTATCACTCAAAGGGAAATGGAGCTTCCTTAAGAAATCATAGATATTAAATATAATATCATTATCTCAGAGAAGGTTATCCTTTTCATATTACATCTCTATTTTAATCATACACTCTAGTCATATTCTATTGAGGAATTACTGTTGTATTGTGTTGTGTTGTATTTTCCCTTTTCTCAGTTCAATTCCTGAACAGTCTGTATTTCAAGAACCTCTTATCTAATCCTTCATATGTGTACAGCTTCACAAATTTTATATTATTGGGAAAATAAATTGATTGTTTCAAATTTAAAGCAAAGTAAAATGTTTGATAACAAAAATTGACAATAGAAAACAACTAAGATATGAGTTATGCAATTTTATTATATTATCTGTTATATTTTCAGGTAATTTGAAAGAAGATGCAAAAACAGAAGTAAAAAGTGGGACTAGAGAAGCAAGGAAAACTACCCCAAAACAGGATATTCATTTGAGAATTCAGATAGTTCCATACCAAAATAGCCAAAGTGGTCCTAAATGCCAGCATAAGCGAGAAGTAAGTGGCCATGAGAAAATCCATGAAAAGAGACAAAAACAGGAAACTGGAGTGAAAGTTGAAAAGTTTCCTGAGAAAACTCAGAATAAAGAAGAGAGAAGAGTAAAAAAAGACAAAAGAAAAAATACTGAGAAGGATACAGACAAGGAAAAGGAAATAGATAAGGGCCAATTGAAGAAAGGAGGTGGTGAAAAAGATAAAGGTGAAGAAGAAGAAAGGGTGAATATGAAAAATAAGGGAGATGAGGACATGGAGGATAAAGACAAGAAGGAAGATAAAGACTTCAAGGAGAATAAATACAAGGAGGAGGAAAAGAAAAAAAAGGTTAACCTCAATAAAGGACATGAGGATAAGACAGAGGACAAGGACACAAAGGAAAATGAAGACAGTACAGAGGACCGGGACAAGAAGGGAGATGAGGACATAAAGAAGGATGAGGACAAGGACAATAAGGGAGATGAGGACATAAAGGAGGATGAGGATGAGGACAAGGACAATAAAGGAGATGAGGACATAAAGGAGGATGAGGACAAGGACAATAAGGGAGATGACATAAAGGAGGATGAGGACAAGGACAATAAGGGAGATGAGGACATAAAGGAGGATGAGGACGAGGACAAGGACAATAAAGGAGATGAGGACATAAAGGAAGATGAGGACAAGGACAATAAGGGAGATGAGGACATAAAGGAGGATGAGGACAAGGAAAATAAGGAAGATGAGGACATAAAGGAGGATGAGGACAAGGACAATAAAGGAGATGAGGACAGTAGAGAGGAGAAAGACAAGAAGAGAGGTGAAGACAAGACAGAGGACAAGGATATGAAAGGAGATTCTATTAAAAAAAAGGATAAAATAAAGGTGACTAAAGAGGACAAGAAGAACATAGATACAAAGGAAGGCAAAGGAAAGAAAATGAGCAGTAAAAAAAGGTCTCGTTGAAGAAAACACTAGATTTCATAAACTAACAAAACAGAATTGAATAATTTTGCTCTAACACATAAACTTCAAAACTAACTCCCCATCTTCTATGATAGAGATTAAAATAATACACTCCTTATATTCCTTTTAGTCACAAATTTTCTGTTCCTTTGCTTGTAATCTGGCAAAAGCTCCTCAGAAATTGCTTCTTTTTAGATCTCTCAGTTTCAAACTTCACCTGCCAAATGTGAGTTTTTCATAATGTGTGTTCATTATGCATCATTTCCAGGAAAATACAATTAAGTAAAAATTAAATAAAACTCTGATTAAAGAAATGTAGAGCTATATTTTCTCAAAAAAGTGTGTTTTCCTCCTAACCAATAGCTGTTTATTTAGTCCTTACTAAGTGCAACACCCATAAACGTATGCAAAATATCTTTATTGATAAGATAAACATAAATGAGAACAGCAAAACCATGTTAAAAATATAAATATAAAAAAATTCAGAGCAATAAATATAACAGGAAAAATTAAGAAGAGGAAAATATCTTTGGGGAAATATATGAAAGACTTTCGTAAGCGGTAGAATTTGATCTGGGCATCAAAAGAAGACGGGTAGGATTTGTATATTGTTTGAGACCCCTGGATTAGTAATTCCTCTACCAGAGTATAAACTCCTTGAAGGAAGATCTGTGTCTTACCATGATCTCCATCCTCAGTGTTTATTAAATTGAACGTACTGGAAGAGGAAGTGAGAGAGAAAAAAATTTAGAACATAGAAAGTCTATTCTAAAGGCAGAGAGTAGAGCAGTGAATCTGCATACAGCAAAGCTCCCCAAGGATAAGGACACAAAGGGGAATGAGGACACCGCTGATGTAAAAGATGATTTCAGGTGATCCCCAAGTAAACATTTTAATAATAATAGTTAATATTTACTTTTATGTGAATTAAAGTATATCCAGCCTATCAAGCCCATGATTTTTTGAAATTAGAGATTAAAAAGGTGAGTCAATTAAAAAAAATAAGTATAGGGGCGCCTGGGTGGCACAGCGGTTGGGCATCTGCCTTCAGCTCAGGGCGTGATCCCGGCATTGTGGGATCGAGCCCCACATCAGGCTCCTCCGCTATGAGCCTGCTTCTTCCTCTCCCATTCCCCCTGCATGTTCCCTCTCTCACTGGCTGTCTCTATCTCTGTCAAATAAATAAATAAAATCTTAAAAAAAAATAAAAATAAGTATAAAATAGTGTAGGTTCTATTTAGATATTGTAAAAAAATTATGACAAATGGTGGGATCTAAATGATTGAAATTTGACAAATGCTAAGGGTATTAGAAAAAAAATAAGGTTGGAATAAGAAACGAGTACTGGGGGGACTTGACTTTTCATTCCATTTATAGCATAGGCAACAGATAAAAGCTCTCCCTCTCTGGTTTCATCTTGTTTTATTTTTTCCTCTCTTCCCCTACCATCCTGTTTTGTTTCTTAAATTCCACACATCAGTGAGACATATGATAATTGTCTTTCTCTGACTGACTTACTTTGCTTAGCGTAATACCTTCTAGTTCCATCCACATCATTGTAAATGGCAAGATTCATTTTTGATGGCTGAGTAATATTCCATTGTATATATACACCACATCTTCTTTAACAATGATCCTCTTTTATGATGAGATTACTGGTGATTTTTAACTATTTTTCCTTTATTTTTTACACTTACCATATTTTTCAAAATAAATGTATAACATTTTTAACCAAAATAAATATGTTTTAATTTACCCTGCAACACTGCTTCTTTTATATGTTCATTAAACAGATACTGTTGGGGTATAATAAATGTCTTAACACTATTTCTGAAATAATTATGATACTATATTAAATTGAGAGACTTTTACAATAGCCATGATAACATAATGCTATTAGACTATTAGAAGTAGACTTCTTTTTTTAAAATTCTGTGGGAGCCAAGGCTGTATTTTGTTGGGTTGGTTTTGTTTTGTTTTGTTTTTTTGTTTTTTTGACACACTTTCTTTTTTTTTAATAACTTTTATTTTGTTATATTAGTCACCATACAGTACATCCCCAGTTTTTGATGCAATGTTCCATGAGTCATTATTTGCGTATAACACCCACTGCACCATGCAATATGTGACTTCCTTAATACCCATCACTGGCGTATCCCAATCCCCCACCCCTCTCCCCTCTGAAGCCCTCAGTTTGTTTCCCAGAGTCCACAGTCTCTCATGGTTCCTTCCCCCTTCTGTTTACTCCCCCTTCATTCTTCCCTTCCTTCTACCAATCTCCCTGCTATTTCTTATGTTCCATAAATGAGTGAAACCATATGATAATTGTCTTTCTCTGCTTGACTTATTTCACTTAGCATTATCTCCTCCAGTCCCATCCATGTTGCACCAAATGTTGGGTAATCGTTCTTTCTGATGGCTGAGGAATATTCCGTTGTATATATGGACCACATCTTAATCCAGTCATCTGTTGAAGGGCATCTCAGCTCCTTCCATGATTTAGCTATTGTGGACAATGCTACTATGAATATTGGGGTGCATATGGCCCTTCTCTTCACTACTTCTGTATCTTTGGGGTAAATACCCAGTAGTGCAATTGCTGGGTCATAGGGTAGCTCAATTTTTAACTTTTTAAGGGACCTCCACACTGTTTTCCAAAGTAGATGTACAAACTTGCATTCCCACCAACAATGTAAGAGGGATCCCCTTACTCCACATCCTCTCCAACATTTGTTGTTTCCTCCAAGGCTGTATTTTGAACTGCATATTTGACCCCTCCATTTGGATTGATTCATTGACCAATCACTTATTACATACCAGGCACAACCCTGGGTACAATTAAATGCTATTAAATATGTCTCATGCCCTCATGGAAATTATTCTAGTGGGAAAGATATTAATCCAATAATAAACACATGAAATTGTACTTATAACAGGCATTTTTTAAATTTAGGATGGGAAGTGCAGATAAGATAGTGGTCAGGCATGAGGGATGGAGGTGAAACTAAGCACAGGTCACAAGGATAGGCAACGGTAACTTATAGACAAAGCAAATGCAAGGTATATTTGCTGCTCAAAGTCATTTTTAATTTTATAAATAAGTGATCTCTGGGAATAATGTCCAAAGCCTTATCTCTGGAAACAAGGGAAAGAAAGTTCTTTATATGAGGGCTTGAGATAAAAATAGAGGAGGGGATTGAAGTAACTGTCGAGCACTTCTAGCACTTTCTGATTCAGACCTATGCAGGAGACATCCTCAATTTTTTTTTCTGTTCTAGCAGTTTGTTAGTTAGTTTCTAAAAGGTCAGATTGACAGGCAGAGGCTTCTAGTTTACTTCCTAAATGTTCAGATTGAAGGGCACATGAGTGGCTCAGTCAGTTAAGTGTCTTATTTCTGGCTTTGGCTCAGGACATAATCTGCCAGATCGCTAGGATCCAGACCCAGGTAGGGCTCTGCACTGTGTGGAATCTGCTTCAGATTCTTTCTCCCTCTCCATCCTCCTCTCCTCCTCCCTGCTCATGCTCTCTCTCTCTCCCTCTAAAATAAGTAAATAAAATCTTAAAAAGTGGTCTGATAGGCAGAATCTTCTACTAGAAGTCTCCTGACTTGAGGGGGTCAGGCCGTGACAATTGGCAATATGAGGGGGTGTAGTAGAGAGAGAGGAGAATGAAGTGAAGCTGGTGAAAAGCTGGGGCTTGGGGATGGGGTTGCACATGAAGGCAATGGGAAATCCCGGGCTGGTTCTGCTGGCTGGGATGGCTAGTGGAGGCCTTACAGAGGCCCAGGACCATCCCCCACCTCCTCTTCTGCTCACCAGAAGTGCCGAGTCTTCCTGCCTTATCTAGGAGCCCTTATTTGGGCCTGGGCTCCAAAAGGCAGTGAAAATAACTGCCTAAAAGAACTAAAATAATTTTAGCCACTAAA
>NC_048222.1:27155308-27314508 GCF_002007445.2 Ailuropoda melanoleuca | reverse complement strand
TCCTCTCCCACTCCCCCTGCTTGTGTTCCCTCTCTCGCTGGCTGTCTCTATCTCTGCCAAATAAATAAAAATCTTTAAAAAATAAATAAAATAACATACACCCACTTTTTAAAAACCTGTGATAAAGTAAAGCTCAATTTATTTTAATTTTTTTATGAATCATTTTTATCTGACTATAATTGACAGGCAATGTTACATTATTTTTAGGTGACAACATACTGATTCAGCAAGTTAAATATTCTATGCTCTCCAGAGGTGTACCTACCATCTACCTGGAAGCCTATCTCCCACTATCTTCACCCATTTTGGCCCAACCTCCACTCCACCTTCCTTCTGGCAACCATGGGTTTGTGCTCTGTGTTTACAGGTCTGATTCTGCTTTAGTTTGTTTGCTTATTCATTTGGTTTGTTTGGATTCCACATATGAGTAAAATCATGCAGTGTTTGTCTTTCCCAGTCTGATTTCTTTCACTTAGCATAATATCCTCTAGGTCCATCTATGTTGTCACATATAGCACAATCTTATCCTTTTTCTGGCTGCGTAATATTCCATTGTGTATATATACGACCTCCCCCTTGTCCATTCATCTGTCAATGGACTTGTAGGTTGCTTCCAAATCTCAGCTATTATAAATAATGCTACAATAAACATGGGGGTGCTTATGCCTTATCAAATGTGTATTTTAATTATCTTTGGGTAATTACCTGATGAGAGAAGACAGAACAAAGCCTGGAACTTGCTGTGGCTCATAGCCTCCAGGCTTATAGATTATAACACTTCTACAGCTCNCTCATAGCCTCCAGGCTTATAGATTATAACACTTCTACAGCTCCCGCAAGGACTTCCTTTCATGTTTGACCACTATAGCTTTGTTCTTGTTAGTGTTACTTCCCTGTGATAACAGTAAACAGCCCCACCCAAAATATATGATAGCAATCACCTTACAAACATCGGTCCACTGATGTACATCCGAAGGGTCCCAGGACTAATGTATTACTAGACAGTAGTAAATAAACTTATCTTAATAGCAGCCGGCCCTCAAGGTCCTGGAAGCCTTGCTTCCAAATTCCTTTGAGACTTCCACTATCCCTAACCTCCTCTAACTATAAAGTATAGGATCACTCGCAGCTCACGATCCCTGCGCAGCTCTTTCTGCCCATGGGTCCTGTCCCTGTGCTACAATAAAACCACCTTTTACATGGAAAACTTTCAAAAATTATATCTTGACCATTTGCTCACCAGTCCCACGTCATTTTCGTGCCCAATGTGGTGCCTTTCTCCTTATCTGGACTTCAAGCCTCAGTGCAAACTTCTCTTCCTTTACTTTCATTTCAGGGGCTATGCAAGGAGTANACCAGTCCCACGTCATTTTCGTGCCCAATGTGGTGCCTTTCTCCTTATCTGGACTTCAAGCCTCAGTGCAAAATTCCTTTACTTTCATTTCAGGGACTATGCAAGGAGTGCAGTCTTATTGGGACACTTTCATGTCAATTGCTCAGGCTGCAATCCTCTAGCCCATGGCTGCTCTAAGGGAAGGAATGAAAGCCCATATTTTGACTGGAAGCTAGTCCCCTGGCTGAAATGGTAATAAGACCCAGAAACTTGATGCCTTCTCTTTATTCCTATCCTTATACAAAGCTGTCTTTCTTGGGCACAGGACAGCCACCTAAGTCACTAGGATGGCAGCCCATCTTAAGACTCTCCTGTGAGGTTTCCTCCTCATTGGTCCAATGTGGTCTCTTCCACATCCCTGTTCTAGCCGCTTCTGGCCACAAGACCTCCACTGAGAGTCAGCCAAAACTGAATTAAAACCCAACAGGTGGCTGCTTCTTAAGGAAGTTGGCTGTAAAGACTACATGTGCTGGAATGTCACTTAGACCGTGATGGATTTTTTTTTTTTTTTTTTAAGATTTTATTTGTTTATTTGACAGAGAGAGACAGTGAGAGAGGGGACACAACCAAGGGGAGTGGGAGAGGGCGAAGCAGGCTTCCTGCCGAGCAGGGAGCCCGATGTGGGACTCAATCCCAGGACCTTGGGATCATGGCCTGAGCCAAAGCCAGACACTTAACAGCTGAGCCACCCAGGTGCCCCCCATGATGGATTTCTATCTTTACAATTTTTCATCACTGTCCTCTAATCACTACTTGAATCACAACGTTGGGTAATTTCTCCTTGTAAAATTTTTCTACTGTTTTCCATGGGTTAAAAACAGCAGGTTATTCACGGGATGTCACAGTACTTCAGTCCATTCGCCAGCACCAATTTGTAGTCTAGAATGCAATGAGAAGGTTAGGGGAAACACCAGCATCCCTCCTACATCCCTCCTATAAGTCTGGCAGTGTTCACAGCTACTTTGCTCTGTGGACGCCTCCAGTCATTTTGACACTGGGAACCTCAGACATATCCTGCATGGGACGTCACCAGGGAGTATGGGGGATTTTCTTGTTAATGGACCTTCTCTGCTTTTCTAGGAACATGGGATCTTCTTCAGTCCCCCAAGGACTCTCCCTTGGGATGCCTCTTCACCCCCTGGAATCAATTCAGATTGCAAGATTTAAGAAAGACAAGACTGATCTTCTCTGTAACACTTCATGGCCTCAGTACTCGTTAGGAGATGAGTTAAAATGGCCAATCAATGAGACACTAAGCTTCAATACGATCTATCATTTTGATCTCTTCTGTAGGCAACGGGCCAAATGGATGGGGGTGCCCTATGTCCAGGTCTTCATGGCTCTAAATCCAGATCCTGACCTCTGCAGAATATGTTTGACCCCTAACAAGGCTAATAATCGCCTTCCCAACATATTAGCTGATGATTGTCTAAATAGGCCTCCTCCTCCTGATAAATGCAACTTTCCAGAGGAGTCACAGGCCATCCCTAAAGAAGGGGACACTCACTCTCTCACTGTTCCTCCTCTTAATAGACCCAGGTTATTCTTGTTCTATGCGGGGACTTCTCCCTCACTCATTTCCTGGGTTGGGATAATTGGAGCCAACTGTCTGGTTAGTCTACCGCGGGACAGGATCTTTAAGGAATGTTCCCAAGCAGGTGCCGAAACTCCTTTTGTTTCAAGGACATTCCCTGTCTTCTCTGGCCCAAAATGGACTCCCTAATTTCACTTTATGTTGGTGGGAAACAACAACAACACCAAAAAAAAGACATGCATCTGCTCATCTGTCTGAGCTGATGAGCTTTCAGAATGGAAGTCCTCTTTCTTCTGTCCGGGCTTTTTTTTTTTTTTTTTTGCAATCATGTGTTAGCCACTTTACTATAAAATGTGACCAAAACTCAATTATGAGAGTTCAAAAAGACGTAGAAAAACCCAATGAGTTTCAATTTTATTACAAGTTTTAAAATCTGGAAGTAGTTCGAAAAAAACTTATATCCTAATTTCAGCCCAGGGTTAATATTTTACAAAAAAAAAATCACTACCGGCGAACATCAGTGCAACAAACAAGTACAATTTGCAAATCCAGGTCATAAACTTACTAACAAACTTACTAATCGTGGTAACGGACAGTGCGAAAGACCAGCTGATGCCTCAGTTAAACCAGAAAGAAACCTCGCCTTCTCTGAAGGCAGAAAAACATGCAAACAATTCTGTTTCAAGAAATTTGCACAAAAATAGAAAATACCAGAGCCTTTACCACAAATGAAATTGCAAAGATTGAACACCTTAAATTCAATCTAAGGAGCACTAAATATTAAAATGAAGCAAAGGTAGGACTCAAACATTTAATTTCCAGCTCTGCAGCTAGCAGAGCCCAAGAATTTCAGGTGTGGAAATTAGCTGTAGGCAAACTCTAAAAACATGAGTTTATACTGTCATTTTATTTTATTTGTTTATTATGTTCAGTTAGCCAGCATATAGTACATCATAAGTTTTTGGTGTAGTGTTCCACGATTCAATAGTTGTGTATAACACCCAGTGCTCATCACAACACATGCGATCCTTAATACACTGTGTAATTTTAATATAATGCAGACATTCCTGCAAAACTGTTTAGATTTTGGAGGGGCGTAATAAAGCATGAGGGTAGCATAATATAATAAAAAAACCATTTAAAAAAAAAGAAGTCAGACTGCTAGGGTTAAAAAAATAAAAATAAAGCGTGAGGGTGTCTTTTCAAAGTCACCTTCAATACTCTTGGTCTTTGGTTGGCAACAATGACATCTTTACAACTTAATATCTTTCCCAGATCTCTAGCCTCTGCACACTGGGCAACAAAATACCACTTTCTGTCTGGTCCAGCTTAATGTCGGTTTGTAGAACGACCTGACATTAAATCCATCCATGGCCTAAAAGACACAGAAGTTACTATTCCCTGGGCATGTCCACAATTTTTTCCCATCTCCTCAGCATGAAGTGTCTCTCAATTGCTTCTCCTTCGCATCCCATCCCCCATGAAAGTCTCCGAGCCCCAGGAGATGCGCACGTGTCAACGCTGGAAGCTCTCCTATTGCTCATCTCCAGCTCCCCCTGCTCAGGGCCAAAGCGACAGTTTGTTGCAGAGGTGCAGAAGCAGTGATTATTTACAAATTCATTTTTGTGCACTTTTACTTAATTTAAAACCTGGTGTAGAGGGCGCTTTCAGGCTGCAGGCTTGAGCCCTGGAACCCTGAGTAAGGAAGAAAGTCCCAGAGCAACCACCAGGCTGAGTGCAAACAGGCCCATCGGGGGACCCACCTTGAAACAGCCAAAAGCCCTCACTGACCAATGGGTTACTAAGACTGGGCACAGGTACCAAAAGCAGAAAATTCCATAGGTTCCCATACCTCCTCACTCCCCCACTTAACTGTACCCCCCACCACTGCCTCCTGGCAGACAGAGCTGTCCCGCCCGCTGCTCCCTTGCAGTGTATTCTGTAAACTTCTCTCTCCTGTGTCCTGCTTGGGTGAATTCTCTCACCACCTGAGCCGCCAGCCCAACACCTGGGACTTCTACAACTGCTCTCCAAACAGTTTTCTGGAAGGTAGTAGAATATGCAGCAGGACAAAACGACATTTTATTTCTACAGGAAGGAAGAGGATTAGCGTACAGAATAATTGTGTGCATCGAGTAAATAGTAATAAAAAATTGAAGGACATGCCCTAGAACCCTGAATTTTTATCAACACTGCAAGAAGAGAACCTCAAAGAAGTCACTGGTTTTGCTTTCGGTGAATTACAAGTCCCCGTGTTTGTATAAATGAATCTCTAAGAAAAGCACCAGATGAAACTGATAAGGGACAGGTGAGGTTCAGTGGGGTGGAGTCCAGAGCCGACAACCAAGGAAGAATTCTTGAGGCGTCTTTGGTGCAAAATTGGTGGTTTATTAAAGCACGGGAACAGGACCTGTGGGCAGAAAGAGCTGCTGCCCCGGGTTTTGAGGGGTGGCTGATTATATACCATGGGGTTGGGGGAGGAAAGGGAAAAGGGAGGTTGAGAAAATACTTTCATATGTTAAAGAAGACTCATAGGCTACAGAGGCCTTACCATTGTCAAGTCAAGGCCATTTACCCTCTTGTGAGACATTAACATGAAGATAGTCGGGAACTTCCTGGAGGCTGCGGCCTACAAGGACATTCAATTGTATCTATATTCCCTTCTGGAAGCTAGGTTACCAACAGAGATGCTTTGTTCTTGTAGACTGCTAAGACGTTTGTAAACCGAGGGATTGTGGTATCTATAGCTTAACTATTTCTTTGTCCTTGAGGGCAGCCAAGAGTGCCTGAGGAATGTCACATACAACCCATGGGGGGGGGGGTTGCAGGGCATCAGTTTCTGCTTTGTCCTCAGCTTGCCTTCTGTTCCCTCATCAAAACTCTCACACTTTTTAAAGTAAAATAGTGACTAACTAAAGTGCACACAGCTCCACACCCTTATCCACCTGCTCAAGGTCAAATCGCTGGCAATTCCTTGAAAGGAGCTTACTTCTATTTTGGTATTATTACCACAATATCTAAAATTTTCAAGCAGGAAAAATAAGTCTAATTACAAATAAGAGAATGGCAGCCTAGGTAAATCATTTTACTATGATTTCCAATTTTCTGTTCAATCCACACTGCAGAGATACAAGGAAAACCACCATTTTATTCAAGAACTCTTACAAAATATTCCGGATAAATTCATTTTAATTCTTCTTCCTCTCCTTTCTCGTCCTGGTTAACCTGGAAATAACGCGATTAGTAACTCTCTTTGCTCTTAGCAACTTCATGCAAACAATATTCTTCTTCTTCAACTATTTTTTGGTAAGATATTTCAAATACCTTAACGGGAAAAGGCACCTCAAAAGTTACAGTAAACTTGCTCTTGCTCCTTTCAATGGTTACAACTCCTCCACCAAGACTCCCAGCTCTTCCATTCACTTTGATTCTCTCTTGAAGAAACGGCTTAAGATTGTCAGCACCCACGATTCCATCTTCCACTGGGTGGGTGCAGTCAAGGGTAAACTTCAGGGCTTGCTTCTTTTGTTTGTTTTTGTTTGCCCCCCTTCATCACAAGCTTTTCCACTGGGGCCAAGGCAGCAGCAGAGGCAGAAAGGAAGGTCTGAGCTCTTATTAACCTCCAGCCTTGCTGGCAGCACCCCAGCTCGTCTTCCTCCCTCTTCCCTCCTCCTGTTTGTGCACACCGTGGGTGCAGCTTGTACAACCGGCTTCTACACCATCCTGGGTACCCCCGCCATCATCGGCTCCTGCACCTCCTCCAGTCACTCTCAAGGAGCAAAGAGCACCCCCTTGGACCTAAACCACTCACTTCAGATTGACCGACAGGTGTCCCAGGCAGAGCTCCCAGGCATCGAGAAGGGAAGCTGACTGCGCCCAGTGAGCCCAGGTGGGCTCTCAGCTCGGTGTTGCCATAAACTACGAACAACAGCATGGTCCAGCCGCTGCTTTCAGAGCAGGGGCCCAGCAAGTGGCAGAACCAGCGAGACCCCACCCTTCCTACTCTGGTAGGAGTGGCACAGGAGCACACCACAAGAGTCTGCAAGGTTTGGAGACTTGAAAAGGGCCATGTGCCTGAGATAGAAATGCTCAGTCACAGGCCTGATGAGCCCTGAGTGCAGCTGGAGACCAGGGAGACAGGAGTGGTTGACTGCTTTTCTCTGAGGGCACACTGAGGAGTGGGGACCTGAGCTTTCAGCCCAACGCAGAGATTCGGAGGCCTCCATTTTCATTCTCATTCCCTAAAACTCCGAGGAAAGCCTTTAGGGAACAAAACCCACGAGGAGCAAACTGGAGCAGATTACTTAGCTTGGCCCCTGGGAAGGGCAGTACAATTCCGCCTGGGGCAAAAACACTTGAGAATCAACGCAACAGGCCCCTCCCCACCAAGTTCAGCAAGAACATCCAGCCAAGACTAAGCTTACCGTTCAATGAGGACTGCAAACCTCCAGCTCTAGGGGTAGACAGCACATAGAATTCATGGCTTTTTTCCCCATGATTCCTTAGTATTTCCCCTTTAATTTTTATTGATTTTTTCTTTCCTTTTGCAACCAATTTCTTGTTTTATCAACTCATTTTTAAAATCTTTACTTTTCATTTTTACAGTTACGCTCTATCCATTCATTGTATTTAATCTTATTTTTCTATATATGTAAGTTTCTCCCTATTTTTTTTTTTATAATTTTGGGATGCTGTTACTTCTAACAGACCAAAATACACCCAAAATCTAGCGTATGGCTCTGTTCTATTCACCCGTCTAATCATATTCTCTTTTTTGTTGTTGTTGTTTTTCTTTCTTCTTTTTTTCTTTTACTTCTTCCTTTTGTGTGTGTGTGTGTTGATTTTTGTTTGTTTTTATTTTGTTAAAGTCTTTTTAAATTTTCATCTTTACAGTTACATTCTATCCTTTCTGTATTTAATTTTATTTTTTTATACATAAGTTTTTCTTTCCTTACAATTTTGAGATGTAGTTTCTTCTGAAAAACTGAGCAAAATACACTCAGGAGGTAGTGTACTTCTGTTCACCTCTCTGTTTATATCTTCCTTTTTTGTGGTGGTTGGTTTTTTTTTCCTTTTTTGTTTTTTCTTGTCTTTTAATTTCCAATTTTACAGTTACATTCTATCCTTTCATTGTATTTAACTTTATTTTTATACATATACATTTCTCTTTCTTTAAAATTTTGGGATCTAGTTTTCTAAAAAACAGACCAAACTACACACAGAATCCAGTGTGTTGTTCTATTCTGTTCACCTGTCTGTTTATATTCTTTTTTTTTTTAATTTCTTTTCTGGTTTTGGGTCTCTTCTGATTTGTTTAGTGTGTATTTCTCTGGGATCATTGTTGCCATTTTAGTATTTTAGTATTTTGTTCTGTCGTTCATCTATTCTTCTCTGGACAGAATGACAAGACAGAAAAACTCACCTCAAAAAAAGAGAAAAAGAGGCAGTACTGACTGCCAGGGTCCTAATCAGTACGGATATAAGTAAGAAGTTGGAACTAGAGTTCAGAATAATGATTATAAAGATACTAGCTGGGCTTGAAAAAAGCATAGAAGACACTAGAGAATCCCTTTCTGGAGAAATAAAAGAACTAAAGTCTTTTCTAACCAAGTCAAAATCAAAAAGGCTATTAATGAAATGCAAGCAAACATGGAGGCTCTAACTGCTGGGATAAATGAGGCAGAAGAGAGAATTAGAGATATAGAAGACAAAACGATGGAAAATATAGAAGCTGAGAAAAAAGAGAGATAAACAACTACTGGATCATGAGGAGAGAATACAAAAGATGTAATACCATAAAGTGAAACAATATTTGAATAATTGGGATCCCAGAAGAAGAGGAAAGAGAAAGAGGGGCAGAAGGTATATTGGAACAACTATAGCAGAGAACTTCCCTAATGTGGGGAAGGAAACATATCAAAGTCCAGGAGGCACAGAGAAACCCCCTCAAACTCATTAAAAATAGGTCAACAGCCGAACATATAATAGCAAAACTTGCGAATCTCAGAGACAAAGAAAAAATCCTGAAAGTAGCTTGGGACAATAGGTCATAACCTACAAGGGTAGAAACATTAGATTGGCAGCAGGCCTATCCACAGAGACCTGGCAGGCCAGAAAGGATGGGCATGATATACTCAGGGTGCTGAATGAGAAAAATATGCAGCCAAGAATACTTTATCCAGGGGCGCCTGGGTGGCAGCGTTGTTAAGCGTCTGCCTACGGCTCAGGGCGTGATCCTGGCGTTAGGGGATCGAGCCCCACATCAGGCTCCTCCGCTACGAGCCTGCTTCTTCCTCTCCCACTCCCCCTGCTTGTGGTCCCTCTCTCACTGGCTGTCTCTCTCTGTCAAATAAATAAATAAATAAATAAATAAATAAATAAATAAATAAATTTTTTAAAAAAAGAATACTTTATCCAGCTAGCATGTTATTCGAAACAGAAGGACAGGTCTCTTTTTAACATCTTGAGGAACCTCTATACTGTTTTCCAGAGTAATTGTACCAGTTTGCATTCCCAACATCAGTGTAGGAGGGTTTCCCTTTCTCCACATCTTCACCAACACTTGTTGTTTCCTGTCCTGTTAATTTTTGCCTTTCTAGCTGATATAAGGTGGTATCTCGTTGTAGTTTTGATTTGTATTTCCCTGATGGCTAGTGATGTTGAATATTTTTTCCTGTGTCCGTTAGCCATTTGTATGTCTTCTTTGGAGAAGTGTCTGTTCGTGTCTTCTGCCCATTTATTGACTGGATGGATTTGTTTTTTGGGTGTTGAGTTTGATAGACATTCACAGATGTAGTGAAAAGAAGGAGCACATGCACCCCGGTGTTCATAGCAGCAATGTCCACAATAGCCAAACTGTGGAAGGAGCTGAGATGCCCTTCAACAAATGAATGGACAAAGAAGATGTGGTCCATATATACAATGGAATATTATTCAGTCATCAGAAAGAATGAATACCCATCATTTGTATCAACATGTATGGAACTGGAGGGGATTATGCTAAGTGAAATAAGTCAGGCAGAGAAAGACAATTATTATATCGTTTCACTCATATATGGAACATAAGGAATAGAGCAGAAGACCCCAGGGAAAGGGAGGGAAAATTGAATGGGAAGAAATCAGAGGGGGAGACAAACCATGAGAGACTCTGGACTCTGGGAAACAAACTGAGGGTTACAGAAAGGCAGGGGGAGAGGGAAAGGGTAGCTAGATGACAGTTATTAAGGCACATGTGGTGATGAGCACTGGATGTTATATGCAACTAATGAATTGTTGAACACTACATCAAAAACAAATGATGTACTATATGCTGGCTAACTGAACATAAAAAAAAAAAAAAACCTTCCAGGACACACAGGAACTAAAAGAATTTGTGATCACCAAACCAACCCTACAAGAAATATTAAAAGGGATCCTCTAAGCAAAGAGAGAGCCCAAAAGTAACACAGACCAGAAAGGGACAGAGACAATATACAGTAACAGTCACCTTACAGGCAATACAATGGCACTAAATTCCTGTCTTTCAATAGTTACTCTAAATGTAAATGGACTAAATGCCCCAATCAAAAAAACACAAAGTATCAGATTGGGTAAAAAAGCAAGACCCATCAATATGCGGTCATAAGAGACTCATTTTAGACCCAAAGACGCCTCCAGATTTAAAGTGAGGAGCTGGAAAACCATTTATCGTGCTAAAGGACAACAAAAGAAAGCTGACAGAAATCCTTATATCAGACAAATTAGATTTTAAATCAAAGACTATAATAAGAGATGAGGAAGGACACCGCATCATACTTAAAGGGTTTGTCCAATAAGAAGATCTAACAATTGTAAATATTTACACCCTAACATGGGAGCTGCCAATTATATAAGCCAATTAATAACAAAATCAAAGAAACACATCAATAATAATACAATAATTGTAGGGGACTTTAACACTCTACTTACTGCAATGGACAGATCATCTAAGCAGAAGATCAACAAGGAAACAAGGGCTTTGAATCACACACTGGACCAGATGGGCTTCACAGATGTATTCAGAACCTTCCATCCAAAAGCAACAGAATACACATTCCTCTTGAGCACACATGGAACATTCTCCAGAATAGATCACATCCTGGGTCACAAATCAGGTCTCAACTGGTACCAAAATATTGGGATCATTCCCTGCATATTCTCGGACCACAGTGCTTTGAAGCTGGAACTCAATCACAAGAGGAAATTTGGAAGGAACTCAAATACTTGGAGGATAAAGTGGCATCCTACTAAAGAATGAATGGGTCAACCAGGAAATTAAAGAAGAATTTTAAAAATTCATGAAAACTAATGAGAATAAAAACACAACTGTTCAAAATCTTTGGGATGCAGCAAAGGCAGTCCTAAGAGGGAAGAATATAGCAATACAAGCCTTTCTCAAGAAACAAGAAAGGTCTCAAATACACAACCTAAACTTACACCTAAAGGAGCTGGAGAAAGAACAGCAAATAAAGCCTAAACCCAGCAGGAGAAGAGAAATAATAAAGATTAGAGCAGAAATCAATGAACTAGAAATCAAAAGAACAATAGAACAGATCAACAAACTAGGAGCTGGTTCTTTGAAAAAATTAATAAGATCAATAAACCCCTCACCAGACATCAAAAAATGAAATCTTTCCATTTGCAGTGATGTGGATGGAACTAGAAGGTATTATGCTAAGTGAAGTAAGTCAATCAGAGAAAGACAATTATCATATGATCTCATTGATGTGTGGAATTTAAGAAACAAGGCAGAGGATCATCAGGGAAGAGAGGGAAAAACAAAACAAGACAAAACCAGAGAGGGAGACAAACCATAAGAAACTCTTAATCATAGGAAACAAACTGAGGGTTGCTGTAGGGGAGGGGTGAAGGGATGGGGTAACTGGGGGATGGACATTAAAGAGGACAACTGATGTAATGAGCACTGAGTATTATATAAGACTGATGAATCACTGACCTCTGAAACCAAAAATACATTATATGTTAATTAATTGAATTTAAATTTTAAAAAAAGAAATAAAAAGAAAATAAAAATTTAAAAAAGAGGGGAAAAAAGCTTATGTATTTAAAGCTGAAGGGGAGAGAAATTTTAAGCTACAATCTTTTATTTTTCCCATTTTGACCAGTTCCAAGACTTGAAACCCGTTCTATTTTAAAATACAATACTGGGGGCGCCTGGGTGGCATAGCGGTTGAGCGTCTGCCTTCGGCTCAGGGCGTGGTCCCGGCGTTATGGGATCGAGCCCCACATCAGGCTCCTCTGATGTGCCTGCTTCTTCCTCTCCCACTCCTGCTTGTGTTCCCTCTCTTGCTGGCTGTCTCTACCTCTGTCAAATAAATAAATAAAATCTTTAAAAAAAAAATAAAATAAAAAATAAAATAAAAAAATAAAATAAAATAAAATAAAATACTGAAGGGATGACTGGGTGGCTCAGGAGGTTAAGCATCTGCCTTCAGCTCAAGTAATGATCCCCAAGTCCTGGGATCCAGTCCCATACTGGGCTCCTTGCTCAGCAGGAAGCCTGCTTCTCCCTCTTCCTGCAGCCTGCCCCTGCTTGTGCTATTTCTCTCTCTGACAAATAAGTTTTTTTAAAAAGCCTTTAAAAAAAATAGAATACTGAATAACATATATGTTTTTTTCTTAGGAAATAACAGCTAACTGAAGTTAATAGTTAACATTAGTATTGACGTCTTCCTTCTAATTAATAAAATATAACTTTTTACTTTGTCCCATAAAAAAATTAAAAAATCTTAGCTTTCTCCACTTCCACCTGAATCATTTCTAGATTCTATCCTTCAGATCACGTATTGTCCCTTCCACCTGATCTGCTCTGTTTCCAATGTTTCTAATGTGTTCCTCATCTCATTTACTGAGTTCTTCAGCTCCAGAATTGTTGGAGGTTCCGTTGTGGTTCTTTTTTAGAATTTCAGCCTCTTTGGTAAAATATTCCTCTTTGGTAAAATATTTCTTAGTTCCTGAATTGTCTGTTTTCTTGTATCTTGTTGAATTCTGTCATGACAGCTATTTTGAATTCTCTATTAATTAGATCACAGTCTCCTGTAACTTTAGGCTTAGTTGTTGGAGAATGGTCATTTTCTTTTAGCAAAACCATGTCATCATGATTTTTCATGCTCTATAATGAGATTTTCCTCAGCCAGATCATTTGAAGTAGCCAACACCTTTTGCGGGGTTGGTAAAGATTTGTTAACTAATTCTAACAGTTCGTAGGTGGGCAGTTAGAGGCCCTTCTTTTGTATTCCAGAAGGTGGCAGAATAGCACAAGTTTTTGTTTCTCTTACCAGAGCAGTCTTGGTGGCTGTTTAGAACAGGATCAAAAAAAAAAAAAAAAAAAAAGTGGGAGGCTGGCAACCAAGGAGGGGCAGTATGCACTAAGCCCTTGGGCTTGGGGTGTGCCACACACACAAGAATAGGATCCTCAAGTTCGGGAGTCCCAGTGGTGCTGGGTGTTCTCTTGCTGAAATCTCAGGGCATTCAGTGCATAAAATGTTTCTTCTTGTCTTCCTCTTTCCCTTGCCTTTCCCTTCCGCCCTCCATCCCCAAAAGTCACAGATGCCTTGCCTCAGAGAACACTGATCTGTGGCTTAAAAACTATGGGGTCCACCAGCTGCAGCCCACAGGGCCAGGTAGCCTTTCACTCACCCCTTTCCACCCCACCCTCTCTGCCAGAGGAGTCAGGAGTGAGCATTACCACCGCTGTAGAAGCCCGGGTAACGGGCCCCACCACTGCTGCCTGGGCTCTGGGCTCCATGAGACCCCATCCACACCCCTTCAGATGTGAACATAGGTGGCTCTCTTTGGCATCTCCCTGTGCTGTGCAGAGCCTCCTTTGTTGGGTTTTAGATGTCCAACTAGTTGTAAACAGAAAGGTGGAGACAAATAGAAGGACTCATTCTGCCATGATGCTGACCTCACTCCTCCCAAAAGTGATGGTTTTAATCATTCTTTCTGGAATTACATGGGCAGCGGTCCACTGTTTCAAAAGGCTCCTCTTATTTATGTGGATAATTCATATCATACCCATACCTTCCTTTCCTCTCCATTTCAAAGGAAATATGCTCATAGCCCATCTGAAAGTAATCCAGTGTCATAAATCCACAAGCCATATGGAAAGGGGAGATGAAAATGTCAGATAATATATTAACATAGAGTATTAAAATATATATAAAGATCCCAAAAGGCTATTTATGACTTTATTGTTGGGGTGAACATTTTAATACATTTTAAAATTCCTCCACTACCCTTTCCCACAGACTGTGAGCAGTGCAGTGCCTCCCTCCAAAATACAGTTCAGTTTAGATGTTCCTATCAGTCATTGCCCAGTGAGGAGGCAGAAACCACATCATTCATTTTAGCAGGGGAAATGTGATATAAAGAATTATTAAGCAAAATGTGTTTAACTATGAAAGAGGTAAAAGAAAGCTCTAAAGAAACCAGAAGTAGGAGATACAGGAAGCAGACATTACCTCTAGGGCTGAGGTAGAGCCCTCAAAAAAGGAAGATATTTGAGAAAACAAGACTGACATTACTTTTATTGGAGAAGGTGGGATCCGGGTCCCCAGGAAGGGAAAGAAGTTCTCTAACCAGCCACAGGCCAAGCCTGCTGGGCAGGAAAACTCCCACTAGAGAACTGGCAAGATCCCTGGGAAGCAGCCCTCTAGAACAGAGCCTGCTGCAATCCCATACGAATTCACCCAAAGGTGAGAGAAGCTAGGTCTTCTCCAGTCCACTGACAGTAACACTGTAGGATCAAGGGGAAAAGCACCAAACGAAGACAGCTTTTTCCCCTACTATGTCTTGCTGTGTTCCCTCTGGTGCACTGTACTGACAAAGGCTAACAGTGTGCCACTTGGAAAAGTGAAACTTTATGGGATCCAGCTCCTGTATCAACAAATACAGAAAAGACAGGGTAGATATGTACCCAAAGGCAATAAATTGATAATGGACACAGTTCACACCTTTAGTTTCTCAACTCCCATATAGACCATTTTACCCACATTGGAACTTCCAACACAACAACTCCACATTTTTACCCATCTACAGGGCTACACTTTCAAGTGAAGAAGTTCTCACTCTTTCCCCAAAAGGGAACAAGTAAGTAGTCCCAGGCATTGACTTCGACACTGTTATATTATTTATTCCTCAAGTTCAGTCACAATCCTTTTGACTATTCTCTTTCTTAGAGACAGTATTTTAAATATCACCACTAGCACCTGAATAAAATCCCATGGGTAAGAAGAAGAGAGAAAGAAAATAGATAGTTAATACAAAGGACACATCTACACGACAAGAAAGAGAAAATATGCAAAGCTACTACAGTCCTTTTCCTATGTTTGGTCACAGGCAGGAACTGATATTCGTGACTTCCTTTTTCCACTTCCAATTCTGTGTCTTTTCATTTCTCCCAGAATCACAGCAGGTCAGAGTTCTTTACTTCAGCAATGAACAAACCTTCATTCCTGAAGGTCTGAGTCCTCAACAGTCTGGCTACCTTTTGTTTCCTGTGGTTTCTATCCACCTTCACAATTGGACTCGAAAGTATTGAGAAGCAGTACATAGATCCTGGAATGGAGCTCATGACCAGAGCTTTCTGCAATTAACCCAGGGTCTGAAAACACTCTTCTTCATTCACATCTTTATTCTGGTAGGAGATCTGTTCTCTCCAACTGCTGTTGACTCACAAGGGGAAATCAGATCTTTGTCCTTAATTCCCTGAAATAACTCAGCACTAGTATTTCACAAATAACAGATATTTACTAAGGTTTTATAAGATAAGAATATTTCATCCATCCCAGAATAGGAAGTATATACAATAGAATATTACAGTCCACTCCTCTTAAAAGTCCATCAGCAATCCATTTCTTCAGAAATTTTAGGATGACCAACATCTCTGGTAAGAGTGCACATTTCCCAAAATAGAGCTGTGACCCGCCCATAGCCCCTGGGTTCATCTGCACAACTCAAACTGTATTAAAAAAAACAATAACAACATTTAATTCTGCAGAGTAATTCAGACTTCATTGCATTTCATATCAAAAAATACAAGGACTCCATGAAATAATTTTCATGATCAAAAGAAAAATGACCTCCAATAGCAAAATTCAGCTTACCCCGTATCAGCTCAAACAGTCAACATTTATCTTCTAATACCTGAGCATAAGGCATAAACTGACTATTCTCGTAACCACACCCCAGCAGTCTGCACCCAGAAGAGGAGGGCAAGACACCAGGTCACCCAGGACTAACCCCAGAGGCTACTGCCCCAGGGAGTCGGCAGCTCCAGGAAAAGCCACCATGAGGAGTCTGGGACAGTGTTGGCGCTCTATGGGGACAGAGCCTCAGGGCTGCAGGGGAGTAATGGAGATTCGGCCCCTGGGAGAGCAGCATCAACACCAGAGCCTGAGCTGAACCCCTGCCCTGAGAGGCTCACCGGCTCCTCCAAAGAAGGAGAATTGTTAAGGGGCACAGGGGTCTCTACAGGTCCTCCTAACACAGAGCAGATGGTCAGGGACACATCTCCTGGCTTCAACCTGAAGTATGGAAACAGAGCCCCAGAGGAGGAAGCTAGAGAGAAGGAGAACATGTGGGAGCCATCAGCCATGTTGTAAAAGGAGACATCCCCTTCCTTGAGGTCCAGGAAAACCCCTACCCTGTGGGGAACTTTCCCAAGGGATACTTCAGTCTCAAGAAGGGCACAGAATTTATCATCATATTTCCCCACAACCCAGAACCCCTTTTTTGGGAGCTCCACATACCAGCCCTTCCTCTCCACATCTCCCCTACAGACCCCCAGAACCCAATCGCTTTTGCCTCCATTCCTGATCTCCACCTCCCAGTAACAGCACCCTGATGTGATGCCATCATGACCCAAAACGCTACAGGTTTCCTCTTCTGTGCCCTCGGTCGTATCCTTCCAGGTCACACTAGTGTTTTCATCAGAGACAGCAAGCCTGGGATGTGCAGACTCTGGATCCAGAGTGACAGACACTGCAGAGAGAGTTGCCAATCATGCAAGTCCTTTCCCTGCCCCATAACAAGGCACACAACCACGACCCCACTCCCAGACACCTAGCTGCATGCAGGGAGGGCTAAGGCCTTCTGGCTCAAGTACACAGCCCTCCAAGAAGAAGCAAGCATAAGACTGATCTGAGGGTTAGACCTGTCATAGGGCACTTGAAGGCCAGACTGGACTCCAAGGATGGAAGGATATCCAATTATATGCAATATCAGTCACACCCACCAATCCCAGCTATGTGAATTTCACTGCCCCATCCCACCCCTCCACCATTGATGGGGCCAGCATATGTATCATCACAGCAAGTTGAAGGAGATGTCAGCAGCCATGGGGGCAGCAGTAGGAGCACCCAGAAAGAAGTGAAGTAACTCACTGGCCTGGAACTTCTCCTTCCGCCAATCTACAAGAAAACCACATTTCACAAATGTGAACAATAAATCAGAGATTTGAGGAGACTGTACATACCAGTGTTGGTATCTATCCTCTGAAATATACTGATGCAAGAGTTATAGGGAAAAATGTTTTGGAAACATTCACCTGATGAACTTATTTCACACACACACAGAGAGAGAGAGAGAGAGAGAGAGAGAGAGGCATTCTGCTACAACCTTCCTGGGAAAGCCAAGCCATAAAATTTAACATCACTGTGAGACTGAATACTGACCTAAAAAGAAGGGTCTTTGCACTGATTTCACTATCAAATTATGCTTCTTCAATATCTAGCCACACATCCATCCTGAAAGCTAGGTTTTCTGAGAAAGAATTGGAGAGATCAAAATTTCTGAAGCCTCCATTTATTTATAAAGAACTGACTGAACTGAACTTGTAGGTTGACTCGAAGCCATGGTAGAGACAATAAAACTTGGCAGAGCTGCACTTGGAGGATGACTATCAGCCATTGGTGAGGAGAACTCAGGATAAGGCACCAGAGAAAGCTTGCCCGGTCAAGAGGTAATGGAGAGGTTTCAAGGAAGGGGAGAGAGAGAAGTTCAAAACAGGAAAGACATATATTCAGTGAGAGGACAGAAAGTAATGAATTTGCTTCCCCATTTCATGGGGTATTGGGAGGAAAAATATCCCTATATGTTAGGGGAAACCCAGAACTATTGGGTCTAGTCATCTGCTTCTCCCTATAAGCACCCAGAGAGATCAAAAGCACCAGGAAACACCCCATGTGGTCAGCCCCCAATATGGCCATGTCCTATGCCCCAAAAAATGTGAATATGTTTTGGCAGAGAGAACTTTACAGTTGTGATTAAGATTAAGGAACTGGAGAGAGGGTTTGGGCAGGATGGGGAACAACAATGCCCCCAAACACCTAGATGGAACCCCAAACCCAATTATCCTAAGGACCATATCAAGCCACCCTCTACAGGTTGAGGTCCTGAAATGAGCAAGACGAAAACACAGGGAACCCCTCCCCCAGTGACACAAGACATAAACTCCTCTGACCTTCATACTCCCTTTTAGGAAGAAGAAGGGAAGCTAACTGATCAAAGCAAAACTTACATATGTCATAAAACCCTGAAAAGTCTGCACCGAGGATGCTGTTACCTCCAATAAGACAGAGACTCCAGAACAAAATGAGAGCACTTATAAAAATAAGAACAGGACATTTTCTTGAATATTTTGTGAAAACATGTGACTACTATTCTCACTTACACGTGTTTATTCAGATAAAATGGTATGTCCATCTCTGTTGATTTGCTTATAGAAACAGATCACACGAAATAGGCTGACCCATGTCACATTTTGAGAAAAGGAAACGTAACTCGTTCTTCAACAAGACGTTAGTTGATACCCAGCTATACATTTCTATGTGACAACTGACACATATTAGCAAAGAAGAGGAATCAGGAGGAGGAGGAGAAGGAAGAGGAGAAAGGGAGTTGGCATTCCATTCTGAGACTCTACAATGTATCCAGAGCTATGCTATGCACTCCGGTGGTTCAAGTGCATGCTTCACCTCATTTCCATAGCAAGCCTTTCATTATAAGTTATTCTTCCTATTTCATGAACAAGATGAGAGCAGACATTTGTTCACTTCACACTATGAGCCCATCAATGTGAAAATGTTGATTCTTCTGTAAGGGTGTCTGTCCTTACAAAATGAAAAGAAGGTATACAAGATACATTAAAACACAAGCATTTCAATCTATCAGAGAACAGGAGATGCTAAAAGAAAACTATTTGATCTTCATTTTTAACAAATAAATCCCAAAAATCAGTGAGGCTCTCTAAGGAGTTTTCCTCACACATCTGGTCCCCTAGTTTCTTGCACCCCTGACTCCCCCTTCTCCACTCTCACAGTTTATATCCCTGATCATAAATAGAAACAGCCAGAACAGAAAAACACATGTTACACAGGTTCAAGAGCACAAATTCTTAACTCACCCCAGTGCTAAAGGGTGCTCTGGATAACCTTCCATTAAGTTAGGATCCCCTGGATCACATTCCTATCCCAACTACTACTGGAAGGTTGTGATGGTCTCAGTATCAGAAGCAAACTCAGTTAGAAAATTACTTCAAAACACCTTAAAATAGGGGCGCCTGTGTGGCTCAGTCATTAAGCATCTGCCTTCGGCTCAGGGCGTAATTCCGGAGTTCTGGGATCGAGCCCCGCATCGGGCTCTTCCGCTGGGAGCCTGCTTCTTCCTCTCCCACTCCCCCTGCTTGTGTTCCCTCTTCTCACTGGCTGTCTCTATCTCTGTCAAATAAATAAATAAAATCTTAAAAAAAAAAAAAAACACCTTAAAATAGATGTAAGTCTTTTCAGAAATCTCTCAAACAGGTATCATGGACCCAAATAACTTGCACATCCTCTATGTACCTTCCACTCTAACCACCACGGCTGTGATTTGTGATCTCTCTTCCACCACTCTGAGGCACCCGAAATCTTTCCAGAGGAATCATGGAACCTCTACTTTCCTTCTCATCTCCTTCTCTCTTCCCCAGCCATTTTTTCCTTCCCTTATTTGCTCCCAACTTTTCTCTCGTAAACAATTTTCACTCCTCTGAGTTTCTTCCATCGCAATCCTCACACATTGCCACTAATAAACCCAACCGCTATCAACCCATCAGGTAAATCAGAATTCTCCTAAAAAGAGAGATAATGGTCGTGAACAACTATAAGTTACTGTCCTTAAAAAAAAATTAAGTTCTTGCCTCTGTTACACAAATACATACATAGAATTTTGTATATAATTGTAGGAATCTGACAAACCCACCACCAAGGGTCCATAAACATTGTGGCAGCTCT
Source organism: Ailuropoda melanoleuca (assembly GCF_002007445.2). Lineage (NCBI taxonomy): Eukaryota > Metazoa > Chordata > Mammalia > Carnivora > Ursidae > Ailuropoda > Ailuropoda melanoleuca. Next base: position 27,294,272 of record NC_048222.1, on the reverse strand, counting down.
GGATCTCAGATTCAGAACAGCTGACCTAAACAAACTACTTCTCCAGTAACCACAGAGGTTTAGAGGAAGAAACCCAACTTGGACAAGGAATCAGAGCATGAGGAAGCAAGATGAAGACCACCATTCCAGAGAAACAGCAAAAAACAGGAAAACCAAACTACATCCAAAAAAGGTAGGAGTAGCAGGGTAAAATGCACTCAAAGCATTCCCCTTGAGAAGATCTGAGTTCTAAGCAGGCAACCATGATTTCTGAAATCTTATAGAGACAGCAATTTCTAACGTACACAGTCATTGCCATGTTCCAGCTCTCCTTATAAATGACCAGCCTGTTGTCACTGCACCAACAAAACTGTCAGTTGAACAGCTGTGTTCAGAGGGTGCGGCTAGCCCTAACAGTGACCTACTGTAGAGGATGGGTCAGAATGGAGGCAGATCTGTGTTCCCAAGGACAGTCCCCGCAGTCCTTGGGAGGAGACAGAAAACATGACAAGGACTACAGGGACACCAACCCCATCCTGGTGTGGGGTCCACTGACAGAGAAGGGGGCAGAGTTGAGGCTGCAGAGGTAAGGCCACAGGAAACTGAGTCACTTACCAGCATACAGCCGTGCCTTCCTCCAGGCTGAAAGGGAAAACACCCTGGTAAGACATGAGCCAGAACAAGTCAGCTCAGCCTGATTTACTGCCCCTTGCCTCCCCTCTGTGCTCCAGGTGACACTACCAACAGAGGAGGGGGAGACTAGAGAGGAGATGACCTCCTGTCACATGCTGACAGCAGGGTGTTGTGGGAAATTCCTTGGACCACAGATCAGGAAGTCTGCATTGCAGGCTGAGTTCCACTCCTGCTTACTGCTGCTGTGCGACCTTTGCCAAGTCATTTATTGTCCTGTGATTTAAAAACCTCAAAATTAAAAAAAAAAACACTTTTTATTCTATCTGCTTTCAATTTTGCTGCAATAGGTCAAAAATTACACAATGGATGAAAATATGTTAGGAAATAAAATATACATTATCCTATAAATGTAAGAAACTATTATTACAACATTTTATAGGAAAGAGATATTTGGGAAATAATACAAAAGGGGAGATGAATTAAGGACAAGGTTGTTAGCTGAGCTCTGGGGTAAAAGTGGCCAAACATTCTCAGAAAACACATCACTAGGGGCGCCTGGGTGGCACAGCGGTTAAGCGTCTGCCTTTGGTTCAGGGCGTGATCCCGGCGTTATGGGTTCGAGCCCCACATCAGGCTCCTCTGCTATGAGCCTGCTTCTTCCTCTCCCACTCCCCCTGCTTGTGTTCCCTCTCTCGCTGGCTGTCTCTATCTCTGTCAAATAAATAAATAAAAAATCTTAAAAAAACAAAACACATCCCTAATCTGAACCATTGACAGCTCATGCCACCACATTCCCACCCACAGTCTGCCCACTCGTCTGCCCACCATTTTGTGATCAGCACCTCCAGGAAATGAGAGAAAAGACTCTCCCTGGATGGTGTTATGTGGGGGGATCACACTGCTAAACTTAATGACCCCATTTATTTGTGGCTCCTTTAACAAAATTTCAGAGCATCCAGGATGACTGAGAACTAGTTGCATTGAAGGCTAAAAAGCCAGAAATGTGGCGAGTACATCAGCATTAGAATAAATCCAAGATGCAAAATAGACTCCAGGGATCCCCATCACCCCAGGTTTCGAAGCACTGGATGGGAACAACAGCCCAGATGGGGAAAGACCAGGGAGCAGGATCTGCCTCCCACCAGCCTCCACTTCTGCCCCAGGCAAGGGTCCACATGTCTCTGCCTGAAACAAGGAGAGGGGACACCTGGGCTTAGGTGCCACAGGAGACTCAGGACATCTGGACAGTCACTCACCAGCCAGGTACACAGATTTCCTCCAGGCTGAAAGGCAACACAGGAAACAGGTGAGCTAAGAACCAGAATGTCTCCTACAAAGGGGACACAGAAAGTTCTGTAAAAGGACACTACTTACCAAGATCTGCTTGGAGTTCATCTGAAAGAAAGTGAAAAATAAGTATGAACTCCCATCCCTAAGCATACCAAAGATTGCACCTGGTGACCCCACAAGAGGACCTCTCTGTGTCCTAGAGGAAGAATTAACTCCAGACCCACCAATTCTCCATAGCCCCAGCTGTCCCCTCTGGTCCTCTTCAGCTACTTGCTCCAGGCCAAGGGTCCTGCTGTCAATTTGTCCTCTGCACCAGCTGCCGCACTTGCCTGCCTTGGCCTCTGTCCTGCCTTACCTCTGCCCTTCAGGGCCTCCTCCTTTGTCCGCTGATCCTCCTCCTTGTCCCTGTGCAGTTTCTTCCATTCCTGCATCTCCCGGCACTTTGCAGTATGTTCTCTCTTGATGTAAAAGGCAGCCCCAAGGAGTAGGAGCGTCAGCAAAGTCAGGATCACCAGGAAAGCTGGCTTCCAGGGAGAAGTCTGGGGGAAGAAGGGTTCTGTGCCAACAGACACCCCATCAGGAGCATGCCACAGGACAGCCCAACCAAGCACAGCAACACCCCCAGCCACACCATCCCACCCTGCTGGGAGTGGGCAGTAGTGCTGACCTGGGATGAAAATGGCCATTCCCTTCTTCTGGCCCAGGATGGGGTTGAGGACCGAGCAGGTCACATTCCCTGAAGAGCTGTCACTCACAACCAGAGTGGCCTCCACATTGAATAGCCCTTCAGGATCTTGGGCATGGGTCTCAGAGAATGTCAAGAACTTTTCACCACTGAGAGCTCTCCACTGCAGCTGGGGCTTCGGGAACCATCCCGAGGCCATGCACACAACTCGGACCCCGTCCTCCTCTGGCCCTTGGATCTGCACTTGAGGGGCAGAGCCCACACCTGCAAGAGAGAAGCTGGAGAGAAGAAGGAGGCCACACAGAACCCCAGGATGCCAGCACAGCCTTCCTGTGCACAACTCCAAGGCCAGCATTGAATTCTAGGCTCTCCCTGGAGAGTGGTCCCTGCAAGGATTAAAACAAGGGGCCCAGGCACAGAGAACAGAAGGAAGGAGCATGGGGACCTGCAGCAGGCAGGGCCCTTCTCCCCAACCATGAGGGTGGGAAGTCCTTCACTCAGGGTAAGAGAAAGAGGAATTTGGTGCCAGGTTCTATACTTCTCCACTCTTCTCACCACACATACTCTCCAGGTTATCTACGTCCACACCCACTGCCACTTGATAAATCACCTCTACCACTAATAAACCTATTGGTCGGGTTCTTAGCTCCCTCCCTAATATCCACATCCCTGGGGGTTAGTTCCACCAGGATTCCTCACAGATGCTTCAAACTCAAATCCTGAACTGATTGATATTTGGCCTCATCTGTGATAGCTGATGATGAAAGTATTTCCAATCCTTCAGCCTTCTTTACACCCAGCTCCTCTGACACATATTGTTAGTGCCTTCACACTCTGTGACTTGACTCAGCCACTGAGAGTTCAGGGAATGTGACTCTAGCAGAGGTTGGACACTGCTTGTGCCATTGCCTTGCCCTCTACCACAGGAGGGACACTCAGGCTAGCACAGCCTTTCCAGGTGAAGATGTCCAACATCAGCGAACAGCCAGCTGGACAACACGTGAGTAAGAAAACCCAGCCAAGGTCACTATAAGGACAAATTATATTAGAAATAGGAGGCTTATTGTCCCTGTTGACATGAGGAAAGAGAGTCCCTTCCCGTCCTTTTTCTTATAGCGTTTACTGTAGGAAACTTGTGATTGTGGGTGCTTTCTCCTCTCTTTGAGATGTATATGAGTCCTTTGAAAAAAAACAGATTGGCCTTTTGTCAGCTTTGTGATCCAGGAATGTCTTTCTCAAGAACCTGGGAACCCTCCCTTTGAACTGTTCACACCAAGGAAGACAGCACCCCCCTCTCCCCCTGTGAAACCACCCCGTCTTAAACATGAAAGAATTTGTAAAAATAAACTGCTTTAACTTTTGTTTGTCTGGGAAACTCTTCATCTCTCCTTCTATTCTGAATGATCCCCTTGCTGGATTGAGTATTCTTGGCTACAGATTTTTTTTTCTTTCAGCACTTTGAATATATCACACCACTTCCATCTGGTCTGAAAAGTTTCTTTTGAAAATTTCACTGAGTAATATTTGGAAATGTTCAATCACTATATTGCACACCTGAAATGAATATAACACTTATGTTAACTACACTGGAATTTACTTTTTTAAATTTTTAATATAGGAGAATTTGATTCTCCTTGGGATATAGCCAATTAGCTAATATAGATGGTCACCCCAATTTCCAAGTAAATATAGGGTGCACCGTCTAGGACAAATGGTGCTAGCAAGTCCACCCACTTGAGGGCTCATACCTGTTGAACCTGAGAACTTGTATGGAATGAGTTGTGTCTGCATGACTGTAAAAGGGTGAGAGTTCTTCTGTCTGTGCATGTCTTGATAGAATCTCTGTGAGGCACATCACATTCTAGTTGATGCTAATTTAATAATAAACATAATTTCCTACTATCTTTGTGAGGAGGATTTGGGGGTTGGGAGATTATGCTTTTAATTATATTTCCCCTACATGACCAAAGATGCACTAGTAAGCCTTGTTAAGATTAGCCAAATACAGCCCGGATGAGCTGAGCTCCCTGCATGCCCAGATTAAATACATGCTTGTTGCTTTATGACACTGAGATTTCTATGTCTGTGTTACACTGCACCGTGACAGGAATCAGCAACTAATGCATTATATCAATATTTCTACTGCTAAACAACAAAATGACAAAACAACAACAACAACAACAACAAAACCCTGTGAGTCTCAGCAGCTCCCTCTCCACACTCCTCCAAACTCTCTGTGTCCCTAAATCTACTCGCTCGGTTGGGTGAACTTTCCAAACGTCTTTATGCCAGAGTGCTCCTTTCCCAGCCCACTGCCCCTACATGAATTCAGGTGGCCGTCCTCTCCACCCCATAACTACATCCAGGCCTCCAGCCTTGCTCACCTTCCACATAGCTTCCACTACAGCTGCCAAAGCAAACTACACACACCCCCTCCCTCCACTGCTCTGTTTAAAAATTCCTCGGTTTGGAGGCGCCTAGGTGGCTCAGTTGGTTAAGCATCTGAGTTTGGCTCACATCATGATCCTGGAGTACAAGGATCAAGGCCTGTTTCTGGCTCGGTGATCAGCAGGGGATCTGCTGCCCTTCCCCTGCTCCTTCCCTCTCTCTCTCTCTCACTAACTCCCTCTCTCAAATAAATAAATAAAATCTTGAAAAAAATTTTCCTCAGCTCTGCATCCAAACTCCATAACACAGCACACAAAGCCTTCGATGGTCTGGTATCGCCACTGCCCCAAACAAATGTCCACTTCCTCCCCAATTCCACCATCTGTACCCAACAAAAAGGACACACTCCAGCCCCAGGACTATTTGGTTAACTGCTCAGAACCACAGTCACCAGGCGGTCCATGCCCCACACAGATCCAGCAACCAGAAGACTGACAACACTGTCTGGTTCACTCAGGCATCTGCTCAAGTGTGTGCTCCTCATGGACTTTTCCCCATCAATCGCTTCTCTGTGCCATGAACCAGGAGCACCTCTTTATTCCAGATAGTCTCCTCTCACCACCCTCCCACTCGCCTCCATCACCAACCTCGTGGCCTCCCTGTGTGCCCAGACTCACCAGCCACACTCCCACCTCGGGTGTTTCACACGGGTGATCCTCTGCTTGGAACCCTGACACCTAGATATTTATGTGGCTAAATCTCTACCATCTGATATGTCTATGGCCTATCGATTTTTTCATTTGTCTCTAGAATATAAACTCTGCGGGGCAGCGGTCTTTATTTGTCACACTGATGTATCCAGCTGCCCAGAACAGTAGCTCGCACGTAGTAGGGGCTCCATATGTTTGTACTGAATAAATGAATGAGTGAAAGACCCTCATTTCCCTCATCCACAAATAAGGGGCTGACTTCCTGTTCCCTGAGGTTGCTCCCAACTCCACCATGCAGGACTCTAAATATAGATCAACCACCGACCTGCCACCCTCAGTTCCAAATTGGCCTCTTCATAGAAGCTCCCCTTTCTGAAGAAGCAGGTATACAGCCCGTTGTCGAAAGCCTGGACATTGTGGATGCGCACGGCAGCCTCTCCCTGGATGAGGAAGTCCTTCACCAGCGAGGTCCGCCCTGTGTACTGGGCCAACTGCTCCTCTCTCTGCTCCTGCTGGTTTTGATAGATGAACACTGCTTCCGAGAACTTGGAGCGGAACCACCGCAGCTCCATGGTCTCCACATTCATGGCCGGGGATACACGACACGGCAGCGTGATGTCCCCACCCAGCATGGCGACAATGGGGTCCGAGGGGCCAATCACCACAAACTCCTCTGTGGACACAGACACAGGAATGAGAAAGCTGGAGAGATGCCGGACAGGGGCAGGGAACACACTGTCAGGTGGGAGAGCCTGACTGAGGGACTCAGCTGTGACCACTCTGAATGGGATATGTTTGTCATATAACAACTCTGAAACCCAGCAATGATGTCAGAGACTCCCTCAGCAGCCTGTGCTCCTGACTCCAGGCCCTTTCATGAAGGACTCTCTAACTCAGTGGTTCTAATCTTCCACAGGCATCACCATCACCAGGAAAGCCTGTGAAACACAGACTGCTGGGCTCCACCCCAAAGATTCTGGTTCAGTAGGTCTAGGGTCATGCAAGAATGTGCATTTCTAAGGAGGTGGTGGGGATTCTGTCACTAATGTTCCAGGGACCACACTCTGAGAACCACAGCTCTAACCTTTCTCCTCCTCCCTCTGTTATCACCTGAGGGATAACAATGACTAGTTCTCCCTGTGACATCCTCCCCCCAGTCAATGTCTGTGACCCTTTAACCTATAAGCAAAACCATGTCCCTCCACTATCAAAGCCCTTCAGTGCTTCTGCAGTTGACCAAGTGACCCACGAGCCCAGTAGGGATGGCCTTCCGGTGTTCTCTGACGCCCACCTCCTGCGACTCTCCCTTGGCTCACTCTGCTCCAGCAAACATTTGCCTTCTCTGCTTCTTGAACAGCCAGACACCTTTCAGCTTTGTCTGGCTGCTCCCCACTGTGAAGAACCTCTTTCCATGGGGATCCAGACAGGATGGTACCCACCTCCTTCACATCTTTGCTCCCATCTCTGCCAGTCCTGACCACCTTATGGAGCACTGCTGCCTGCCCGCTTGCCCTCCTGCACATCTCACTTCCACACCCTGCTCTTCTTCCTTGTCCCACGCTCTCCACTCCTCTAACAGATGTAGACTGTATAGGGTTGTGCTATTTAGTACCTGCTGTCTCCCACCAAATATAAGCTCTGTGAAGACAGAGACTCTGTTTGCTTTGTACACAGAGTGCCACCTAACACATACTCGATACCCTGTAAATATTTGTGGAAATAATATATGTGATACCAATAAAGCCAGGAAATAAAAAATGAGGGGAAATTTATTTTTACACTTTTCATAGTGAAATTCGCATTTTTTATTTTATAAGACAAGAAGTCCTCATTAGAATAACTGTCACGGCCCCTTGTCCTTATTTTATAGTTTAGGAACTCTCCTTAAAAATTTAACTACAATTAGGTTTAGGGGATCACCAGAATCTCTCTAGAGCCAGGGCCTCCACCAATAGCCATCCGTCCTGATGGAGACACCAGCCAAGCTCTCAGGGGCTCTCACCCACCCCACTCACACACAGGAAGGGGGAGGGGACACACTCACCTGCAGACCCCCCAGCAGGCAGCTGGAGGAGGAGAAACAGGGAGAGGAGAAGGGAGAGCAAAGAGCCCCTGCAGCAATCCTCCATTTCCTCAGAGCTGGGGAGACACAGGGCAGGAGGCAGGTGAACACCTACAGAGAGGAGGCAGGGCCAGCCCACAGCTCTGGGCCCCAGAGCAGACAGGAGGGCTCAGGGCTGGCCACAGTCCCCAGCAGAAGCACAGACTTTCCTACTGCTCATTATGCTGATGGGAGGGGGGCCACTACCCTGACGCCAAGAAAGCCCTCCCAGCCCTTTGGAAACTTTCCCAGCCTGCTCTGCCCACAGGACCAGACGCTTCCCGCCTCAGCACAGGGACCTCGTCCATGTCTGCATGAGTCACAGGCCACACGCCCAGGGACACAGGGCCCAGACTCAGGTCCCTCCCCATGAAGGACATGCCAGCTCCCTTGTGCTGTTCCTCTGCTGCCCCAGAATTATGACAGGGAATCACTGAGCAGCATGAGAGTCAGACTGTGTTCTCCCCAAGGACCCCGTGCCTCCAGCACATGCACCCCATCCTGGGGTTGAGTTCACCTGAATTTCAGGCCCCTCGCCCCAGCACTTTGCTGCTCAGGACCAAGGACCTGGCCTTCCACACACTTTGCCCAATTATCCATGATGGCTTAATAATCCCCATCTTCTCTCTCTTTGAGGAGCTTCTGCCTCAGGATAAAGGATTCCAGGAGAACAGGGGCAGCAGAGAGGATAAAATGAGCTCTGGGCAGAAAGAAGGGCTTCAAACCACTTACTGCTTGGGGGGCAGCCGATGGTCCTGGGAAGGACAGATTCTGGGGCTGACTGCTAATGTCTCCTCCACTCTCAGCCACTTGCTGTGTGACTTTCTTAGTCGAAATTCTTGACCGGCTCTGCCTCAGTTCCTCATCTGCAAATTGGGGAGAGTAACAGAATCTCACCCCAAGGTATAAGGAGAATCCTTTGAATTTATGTATGGAGAGTCAGTGCATGTCATTAGAACAGTACCTGGTCCTAGGAACGCCACAGATATGTCTTTAAGTAAATTAATAAAGTGCAGCCCTCACTGTAGTTGTCCTGGGTCTTCTCAGAGCCTCATATTATCTGGCACCACCACCCCCAGCCCCACAACGATCTCAGCCTCTTCCTCACAGCCAGCCGCTCCCAGCTTTCTTTTTCTTGGCAAAAGATGTTTTCAGAACACACTCACCTGCTTGAAAACCTGGGACCTCATAAGCGTCTCTAACTCAGGAGTGCAAGATCTCAGCTGACTCCAAATCTGCTCTCAGAGATTGCATCTGTAGTTCCCTGCTCGGACCCCACACCCTGCTTCCAGATCCAGCACTGGTGCCACAGGCTCCTCTTGTCTGAGAGGCAGTGGCTCCCAGGAGAATGGAGAAGCAGAGCCTGGCACAGGCTGCAGGGGTCTCTCCCGAAACAGGGACCTGGGGCACTAAGCACTCCCAGACAGAAGAACCCACCTGCTCTGACTCCTTCCACCGTTTGAAAGTGAAAGCTGACAACAAGAAGTCCCAGCAGACTCTGCCCTGCCCTCTGGACAGCGCACCCTCGTGATCAGGAAGGAAACAGGGAGACCAGAGCCACAGACAAGGGCAGGTGCAGGTACCCCGATCACCCTGTAGGGGGACCACAGAGACACAGACTCAGCAATCCTTTCCTGAACACCTGCTACTCCCCAGGTGGGCTAGCCTCCAGACAGAAGCAGGGAGTGTGTGTGGCACAGCCAAGACTAATGAAAGCCTTCAGCACGGGGCTACCTGCACTGGCTGTTCGCTACCGAGACTATGCTGTGTCGGCTTCTGAATCCTACCTGACAAGGGCCTTGAGAAGCCCCCGGTGTAGCTGCTTTGCTTTCTTCACAGGTGCTCCCACAGCCTGGCAACAGAGGGGTGAACACTGGGCATCAGGATCTTCCAGCACCAGCTCCAGGACTCCGGCCCTGCCGCAGCTGAATGGACAGCACCCTGGGGCTTGTGAGTACTTGACTCTTACACAGGGCCCGGGTACCCCATTCAGCCCCCTCCCTGCCAGGATGCAGTCTGCTCCAGGAAAGGTGGATTCTGCGGTCTCCAAAGGAAAACCATGGAGCACTAGGGCTTCCTCTCCAGCCCCTTCCTTCCTGCAGTTCCTCGTCTCAGTAAAGGGCACCTGGGTCACCCCGTATGTCTGCCAAAAACTGGAGGGACATTGTACTACACACTCCACGTTCCCACCCATCTACTTCCAATGCTCCAGGAAGTTCAAGACTTTTCTCTAATCCATGTCCATGGCCAGATTCTAGCTCCACACCAGCCTCATTATCCCCTCTCCCAGGTGCAGTGTCCCTGCTTCCCATGCGTGTCCCCTGCCCACCTCCAGCCTCGCCTCCTCAAGTTCATTTTCCATCCAAGGCAGCTTATGTCAGCTCTCCTCATCCCTTCCAGGGATCCCCCCGCTAAACCTCTTTCTGTGCCTCCCAGGCCCTGGCTTCCTCTCTGACCTCATTCCATTGCTCCATGTTGCTCCCTCACTGGCCTGAGTGAGTTCCTCCAGTTCATGGAGGTTTCCCAGCCTCGGGCCTTCTCACAAGGCCTGGGTGTTCCTGCTCTGTCTCTCGTCCCTCAAACTGGTCACCATTCCAGTCTCACCTAAAGTGACCTTCCTCAGAGGGGCCTTCGCCAACCTGCTCATCCCCACATGGGCCCCATACACGTGCTTGCTGGGGTTTTACTGGCACCCTGCTCGCCTCCACAGCCCTGACATGAGATCTTCTGTGGGATGTCCGTGGTATCCACAAAGGGAGCCACTGAGTGCCCTGTGCACGTGTCCAGCGCACAGTAACACTCAGGAAACTCTGCTTGAGCTCGTGGGCGGAGCAGTCACTTCAGCAGCTCATCGTCTACTCGGCCCTGTCCAAACTCGGAAGACACTTCAGTCCACTGAGAACCACAACAACTCTTAACTCTGACCTAAACAAGTCAGCTCCTGCGTGGATACAACTCCACGTCTTCTCCGCTCTTTCTTTCTTCAAACCCCAAGCCCACATGCATCCCAGACACATCACTGAGATAGAAACATCAGACTCAACCACCTTCGTTTGCTCCCTCGAGCCTGCCCAGGGCTCGGGTGTCCACGTGTGAAGTGACGGGTGTTAAGATACCAGCTCAGGCTAGACCCTCCCTGGCCACACTTCCGTCAGGTTGTTGTCATATTGTCTTCATTCTACAAGTGAGGAAACCAGTTGCTGAGTTCCACAACCACACACCCAGCAAAGCCTCTCCCAGCCTGTGTTCACTCTCGATTGTTCTGAAAGATCCGCTGTTATGTTCATGAAGCAAGGACTGACAGACCCACCGATGCATGGGAGTGACTCCTTTCTGCCCGGATGTCTGGCCTGAGATAATAAGACTCTGGGCAGGGGCACCTGGGTGTCTCAGTCGGTTAAGCTTCCAACTCAGCTCAGGTCAAGATCTCAGGGTCCTAGGATCAAGCCCCACGTCAGACTCCATGCTGAGCACTGAGTCTGCGTGTCCTCCCCCACCTTATGCCTCGCACTGTATGCCCCTACCCGCCTCTCCCTCCTCAAATAAGTAAAGAAAATTGAAAAATAAAATAAAAAATAAAACTCTGGGCAAACCCAGGGCATCTGGATATACCTGAACCCATCCCATGCTGTCATCCTCAAATGTCCATTTCTGCTAATATCCACTTAGACCTGGGACTATTGGGAAAATCCACCTTAAATGAAAAATAACGAATGAACAAGGACCAATATTAGCCTCCAGGTCCACCACCACCCCCCCACTGCCATCATCTTTCCCTGCCCAACGGGGAGATTCCTCAAGACTTGAGAGACATTAGGGGAATTTGGTGAAAAGTCAGAGGGAAGAAAATCAAATTTTATTGAGTACCTACTAAGTGCCAGGACCTGGGCTACACAAGTTGTGTATTTATGACACCATTCTCACACATGCAACAGAGATGAAGGAAGACATGAGCCCTGCCGTCTAGTAACCTTTCATCCAGGAGGTTCACAGAGAAGGGAGGGCTGGAGCTGCCGGGACACGGCTCCACACCCCCACACACCCCAGTCCTCAAGCCCAGCCCAGGCTCCAGCTCCTCACAGCTCAGGGTGAAAGAGAAGCAGGAAGGGGACCTTGGACTCAGCAATGGCCCAGGGTGATATGGCCAGAAAGCTTATCTCTCCCGAATGCCAGCCTTTGGATCCCATACTGGGAGGGGAGGGGAAGGAATGACCAAGCATAGGGAAGACTTTCCTGAAAGACACTGGAAGGACACCTGCAGACACTGCAGGAAAGACACCAAAGGGCGAATTCAGTGCCCTACCCCAGCTCAGCAAGGCTCATGACCCAGCTATATCAGCAAACACTACTCACTGGCCACAAAAGATTTTTCTTGCTCAAGATATAAATTATCCGCCAGGGCACCTGGGTGGCTCAGTCGTTAAGCGTCTGCCTTTGGCTTAGGGCGAGATCCCAGGATCCTGGGATGGAGCCCCACATCAGGTTCCCTGCTCCACTGGGAGCCTATTCTTCCTCTCCCACTCCCCCTGCTTGTGTTCCCTCTCTCACTAGCTGTCTCTCTCTGTCAAATGAATAAATAAAATCTTAAAAAAAAAAAAAAAAGGTTTGGATTATCCTGATGCTCATCGGGTTAATATTACACTTTCTACATTAACAGCCAGGTATTACCTACCTCTCTAGTTGCTTCAAGTGCTTTTGAAACAGTTTCAGATAAATAAATAACTAAGCCATAAGACAATGGCTAATGTAAAAAGAATTGTAATTTTAGGGGCGCCTGGGAGGGTCAGTCAATTAAGCGTCCACTCTTGATTTCGGCTCAGGTCATGATCTCGGGGTCCTGGGGGGGTCCATGCTCAGTGTGGAGTCTGCTTGAGATTCCCTCCCTCCCTCTCCTTCTGCACCTCCCCTCACTCGTGCAGGCTCACACACACACGCTCTCTCTCAAATAAATAAATAAATACATCTTTTTTAAAAAATTGTAAAATGTGACATTTGGTGGAAAGGACTAAACCCCATTTTTAGAAACCTGCTATCTGGTGAATCGTACTTTATTTTGACACTGTTAAGATGAAGGGTCACTGGATTATCTTCAACAGCAGGGGAAAGTCTTAAGAGGCATTTTCTGGTTGTTTAGTATCTGGAAAAAGTGAAAAATAATAGGAAACACACAAACACACATACATACATGCACGTACAACACACACAGGGTAATAGCTTCCGTGTAGACTTTAAAATTCTTCCTTCTGAGTTAATAGAGCTACCCTACGGCCCACCAGCTGCACTACTAGGTATTTATCTAAAGGACACAAACATAGTGATTCAAAGGGGCACCTGCGCCCCAGTGTTTACAGCAGCAATGTCCACAATAGCCAAACTGTGGAAAGAGCCCAGTTGTCCATGAACAGATGAATGGAAAAGAGAAGATGTGGTGTATACAAACAAAAGAATATCACTCAGCCATCAATAAGAATGAAATCTTGCCATTTGCAAGGACTTGAATGGAACTAGAGGGTATTATGCTGAGCGAAATAAGTCAGTCAGAGAAAGAATTATCATATGATTTCATTCATGTAGAATTTAAGAAACAAAACAGATGAACATAGGGGAAGGGAAGGAAAAATAAAATAAGACAAAATCAGAGAGGGAGACAATCCATAAGAGACTCTAAACCATAGGAAACAAACTCTAGGGTTATAGAGGGTTGTTGGAGGGGAGGTGGGTGGGGGGATGGGGTAATTGCGTGATGGGCATTAAGGAAGGCCCGTGATGTGATGAGCACTGGGTGTTATATACGACTGATGAATCACTGAACCCTACCTCTGAAACTAATAATACACTTTATGTTGATTAAATTGACTTTAAGTAAAAAAATAAAATAAAATAAAATAAAATAAAACCTGTCCTTCCTCCTCTGACCAGCATGACCCTGGCTGGTGGGCTGAGCTCTGCCCTGACAGTCTGCCGAGGACAAGACCAAGGGCTCAGTGGGGATGATCACTACCCCCTGAGCCTGCACATCTGCCCCTCTGGAGATCACAGCCCCTCCCGGTGGAGACTATCATCCCATAACTGAAATGTCCAACCAAAGATGCCTCAGAAAGTTCCTAAGACCTGACACACTCCCAGAAATGGGGCCTGGCCAGGCCCACCCAGAGGTCGGCTGCAAAGCCTCCCCTGGCCAGGAGCACCTGCCCCACACCCTCCGAGCAGGCAAGCCACTCTGCTTCCAAAGTCTGAGGTTCCAGGGGACATGAGGGGGCATCACTCCCACCCAAGCTCTCTGAGCTCTGTGAAAGCAAAGGAGTGAGACCAGGGAGAAAGACATTTTATAGAAATTTTAATAAATTTTATTACACTCATCAATTAGCAAAATATACATCTGAAATTAAAAGGAAAGGAAGCTGAGAGGAAGCTGGTGTAAAAATGGAAAGAGCAGGAAAAAAAAAAAAAATCAATGGCAAGAACAGGAAGGAAGAAGGGAGGAGGGGAGGGAAGAAAGGAAGGAGCAGCTCCTCCTTGCCCTCAGCCCTGATACGCAGATACGAAGATACGTGTGTGTGTGGGGACAAGACACCTGAATGGACACAGGTCTGACTAGAGCCTCTCAGGCAGGTTACCCTGTCAGTGAAGGATTTGCAGAGAGTGAAGGCATGTACTGGCCACATGGTGACCCAGTCAGTGACCTGTGAAGAATTCACTCCCTCTCCCAGTCCCATGTAGGTCAAGGGCCCATCCATGGTCAAGGCTGAAGCAGGCAAGTCATGCTGGGAGGGATGTGAGTGCCAAGTTATGGTAAAGGGCCTGGAGAGCTGCCACTTTGGCCTCTGACCTTGAAAGCAGCAGAGGAGAGGGGCCTGGGACAGAAAAGGTAGGCGAGGCCCTGAGCAGTCCTGAGAGGCTGATTCCAGCAGTGCCCAGGACGCCCTACACCCTGCTCCTCCACGTCAGGGAGAAGTGTCTCCACAGGCTGAGCTTAGGCTGAAGCCCTGCGACCCGCCCCTGCCCTCTGCTGACCTTCACCAAATACTCAGGCCCACCATTTACGAAGGGCCACTTCACTCTGAACATGAGGTACTTTATTTCAGTAAATGATTTACAATAATCCTCAGAAGAGAGCGTTTCCTGATTTTAAAGCTCAGAGACAGAAGCTGAACAAGAGGAGGGGACCTGCCCAGGGTCACGTGGTTGTGTGACCAAACCCAACAGGAGCCAGGCCCACCCCAAACCTCAGCTGAGCTCTAACCAGAGGGCAGCAGACTGGGGGCACTGGGCCCAGAAATCCTCTCTAGAGCAGCGGGTCTCAGGGAGGGAAGCAGCAGGAGCGGCCTGCAGAGGCTGCCTGGGACGCCACCAGACAGAGGGCGCTGTGAGGGAGGCGACAGTCACCCTGAGGCCCTGAGGGTTTCCCAGGTTCCATCAGGCTCTGCCGCCCCCTAGTGGCGAGCACGCGCTGCACTGAAGGAGGGCTTTCCCTATGAGGACAGAGGGAGGGAGTGCACTATGCAGACAAGGAATCTTAGAAATGCAAACTGAGGGCTTCAAAGGGGAGGGTGGTGAGGGACTGGGCTAACCAGGTGATGGGTAGTAAGGAGGGCACGTATTGCATGGTGCACTGGGTGTTACACGCAAATAATGAATCACGGAACACTACATCAAAAATTAGTGATATAATGTATGATGACTAACATAACATAATAAAAAAATTTATTAAAAAAAAAAGAAAAGAAATGTGAATGGAGCCCAGGAAAGGGGACCCAGGACACCGCCCACTACAGAATTCTGATAGATGAACGTAGAGATCAGGCAAAAACGGATCTGTGGTGGCAGAAGTCAGATGTGTTCCCTGGCACTGCGGGGTAGTTAGGACAGGAAGGGACAGTGTCCTGGAGTGTTGGGGCTTAATTCACATACTTACTGACTTCTTGAAGTTAGCTTACTCATGTTATTTATTATTTCTGCTTTATTTATTTTAATTAAAAATTATTCATTTTTTAAGAACAAAACTGAATTTCCGTAGGAAAGTGCTGGGACAATGTCAGCATCTCTAGTCAACCAAGTCCCCACCCATTGGTCTGTCCCCATTGTCACGGTTCCCCTGAAGCCTGATAGGGTGAGGATGCCCCCTTCACAGACACCCCCCCAAACACACACACCCCACACACACAAACACACACAGAGACACACACATCACCTCACCCTGTCTTTGCAAAGGGTCCACACACACCAGACGTTGGTTCTGCCATTTCCCCCAAACCAAAAGCTTTCTTCTCCGCCTGCCCCCTCCCCTTTCAGCCCTCCCTGTGCCCCCAGTGAAAGGCTAAGGGACACAACTGCTACACTCACTTGTCCCGTGGGCATTTATTGATAGCCAGCTCTGTGCATCTGGAGAACACAAAGAAAGTCTCTTGCCCCCGACAGTCTCACAACCTGGCCCCTGATGGGACACATGGTGAAGCGGAGAAAACCCTCAGCAATGTGAGCAAGAGGCAGACACCCTCAGATCCACTGAAGGTGGGACGCACCTAAGGGAGGCCCTGGGCAGAGATGCTGGAGAGGTGCCCTAGGTTTCCAGCCTTGACTCCCTGGGGAAACTCCAACCTCCCTGGAACTAAGCTGGAAATGGTTGGTCCAAGCTGACATCGCTGAGAAGACAGCTTCCTGGTTGAGGAGACGCTGACTCAGAGTTGGAACCAGAGGTTCAAGGCAGACGGAGGAGTTGAAGGCTGAATCCCAAGAGAGTGGGCGTTGGAAATGAACCTGAGGATTCTGTCCTAGAGTTTGTGCTGAGAAAGAGCACAGTTCTGAGTGAGGAGTGAGTGTCCCCCACCACATGGAAGCTCAGCCCTTATCCAGCCCACATGAGGGCCAGAGTGAGAAGAAGAGAAGTGACGGCCCCAGGAGGAAACAGAATGCCATCGAGATGGTTCTATCACAGAGTTGTAAAGAAGGGTAGGTAATTCATCTGGGGGTGGGTGGGAGAGGGGAACAGCAGGGGCTTCTGAGACAGGGGGGAGCCCTTTACTCCCCCTCCCAGCCATGAGGGATGGAGAGGAGGAGCCCAGGAAGAGGCAGAGAGGGAAGATGGAAGGAGAGAGGGAGAATACCCCACCATTTTCCTTCCACCAAAGCCTCCCACTAGTGCCTCCTGCTGGCCAAACCTAGTGAGAATTCCTCAGCAAGTCCCCTGCGCCCTCCCTTGCCATGATCAGATCATAGTGGTCAGTCTCCCCAGTTATAGAGCAGGCAGAGAAATGTGAGAAAGGACAGGAAGGGGGAGCAGACAGGGAGTAACGTGACAAAGGACAAAGGGACCCCAGGGGAGAGGTTAACATGAGAACCTGCTCTCAACCATCTGATCCATCTCTACCACAAGCTCCTTCCCAGGTGACCCAAGAATTGCTTCTGTCAGATGACAACCCTCCCCCAACAAAGGTAAGGACACAGTAACCACCCAGTGACAAGACCAGTGCGTGGAGAATCCAGGTGCACATAGAGGTGGGAGAGGTAAGGAGGCTTGCAGGTGGCTCTGGAGTGGACAAAACACAGCTTTTGATGTCTCCAGGCCCTAAGCCACAGCCCAGACCACCCTGTGGGGCCAGCAGAGCCCCAGCCACCACTTCTCCTCCATCCCCTGCCGCTGGCTGAGCCTCCTGGGAACAGGTGACCTCCTCAGCTGGGAAGGTGGGGGCCTCCCAGCAGGTGTAAACTGAGGTCTGGTTCTACATAGGTTTCCCCCAGGAGCCTTCCCCAGACACAGCCCCCATCCACTTCTGCCACCAACCACCACAGAGACCAGGAAGAATCACCCCCTTTGTCCCTTTAGTTCACACTCAAGACGTAGAGAATTTTACAGAATGTTGCATAGGAGATGCAAACGGGAACAATGCAGTAAGGACACAGAAAAGAAGGGTTTTCAGAATACAAGGCTCTCAGAAAACCAGTGACAGCTGACCTGGGTGCTGAGCATGGTCCCAGCTAAGCACCAACTCCTCTCCCTAAATCTCTCACCCCAGTGAGCTCTGGGGCTCTTCCCCATGCCCTTGCTTCATTCTGCAGGTGTCTCTCCATCCCCTCAGGACTTTCCTGTCCCACCTGCCTGCTCTGGGAAGCCCAGGGCCTCAGCTCTGATCCCAGCTCCCCCTCACAGATGTTGCCCTCCTGCTCCCTCCCACCCTGTTCTCATGCACCACCCCTGCCCTCACTGCCTCCCACACAGACTAGCTCCTCTGGGCAAGATCCATCCTCAATTTCCTTTGACCAGGACTCCAAGCCTTTTCCTGCCAGTCAACTCCACTCAGTCCCTCCTCAAACTACTCGCTGCCATCAGGGGTCAGATAGGAGACACAAAGGAGCACCAGAAACTTCTAGTTCACACCCCAGGGATCAAGTTGTCCACTGACCCTGCTCACCATTTCCCACTCGATCCCCTCTGCCTCTGAAGTGATACCTTCTCCTTGATGAAAAATGCAGGTGGCCGGAGGAAGTGGCTCCCGGTGATTGTGACTGCCTGCCCCTCCCCAAGGCAACCTGGCCCTCCCTGGCCCCGGGATTTCCCATTCACTTACCCCATTGCAGGGTGAGGGTCCTGTCCTGCCCTGGAACTGCACCCAGCACATAATGCAGCTCCTCTCTCAGAGCGCCAAGCATGGCCACGGCTCCTGAAGAGGTCTGCTGGGCACGGGCCACACCTGTACCTCCCAGGAGACAGGGGTCAGCCTGCTCGTCCGCTCCCACAGCCAAGAGTTTAGACACCCTCAGTGGGCAGAAGCCCAGTGCCCACACACCAAGGAGGCCTTTTCCCCAGCAAGCAGGGGACAGGTCACGTTCTTCAAAGGCTATAGTGGGAGATGGGGGGTGGAAAGCCTTCCAGAAGCTTCCTAAGGGCCTCCCCATTTCCCCAGGCCTCCAGGCCACAGAAGGGGAGAGCCTTCAGGCCTCAAGTGCACCCAAGGAGCTTCTGTGCCCAGAAGGACAGAATCCAGAGCGCCTCTGCCCACATCCAACCCAGAGCACTCCATTGCAGGGAGGGGAATCAAGAGTTTGGAGGTAGACGTGTTTCTGTTGACATTCCTGTTAGACTTCTTGGTGGATACTGGAAGACACAGTGGAACATGTGGGTCTTGAGCCCGAGGAAAGTTCTGGGCTGGAAACATCCATTGTGTGGCTACAGGATCATTGATGGTGGTCGGAGCTGTGGGGATGGAGAACAGCTGGCTGCTCCCAGAGCTTCCACAGGGGATGTTCACACCCTGTCCCTTCACATCCACAGTTCTACTTGTTGTAACTGTTTGGATATCCCACCTAGGTTGGAAACCTGTGGAGGGCAGGGCGGGGAAGCCCAAGATCCGTTAGTGCAGATAGATCCTTCCACGTCCTAAAGGTGGGTCAGGCCCAGAGGCCCCAACGAGGTGACTATGCCAGGACAGGGCCCAGCACCCAGGAGAGTCACTCCCAGCCTTGCCATCAACACAGACCATGGACTGGAAAATTTACCTCCTGTCCCAAACACCCAGGGAGGGTGGGTTGTGAGAAGACCCAAGCAGCCCAGGAAGGTAGCCAGCTGCCAGTCTCACCACCTGTGGCTACTTTCACTGCACACTGACCTCCCCACCCCCACAATATACAGCATGGGACCCTCTGCATCCTCAGTGAGTCCGCCCCTTCATGCACCCCGAAACAGCTCCCTGGACAGGTCCAAATACCTGTTGTCCCCACCCAGTGTCACATACCAGCCCTATTACCTCCCCAACTCTGTCCCTCCCTATTCTATCCTCAGCCCTCCCACTCCCTGCCCACCCAGCCACTTCCCCCTCCCACTCCAAACCCCCCACCCCACCCCAGGTCACTAAGGGCTTCCTCCTGCCACTGACAAAGCACTACCCTTCCACTGAAAACACATCCAACAGCCCTCTCTCCTCAGTAAGTGTCCAGTAAACTTGGCAAGAGAGGCAGAAAAAAAGAGAAAATAGACAGACTCACAAACCATTTGGGTCCCTGAGTCTTTGGACTTGGGGACATTTACTAAAGGTGGGGCAGCTGTTTTACTTTTATTACTTATCCTGTCAATCGTTTTTATACTTAGGAGTGTTTGGACTTAAATTTCCTACATATTTTAGTAGATTTGCTCCTCATACAAAACCCCAGTACAAAACTGTTTTGCTCTTCAGGAATAAATAAATAAACAATTTGTTGTGCTATCTTTAACTTTGGCCTGTTTATGCAATAGTTTCTAAACTTAAAATGGAGGATTTTAGGAGGCACCTGGGTGGCTCAGTCGGGTGGGCGTCCAACTCTTGATCTCAGCTCAGGTCTTGATCTCAGCTCAGGTCATGAGTTCAAGCCCTGCATTGGGCTCCACGACCAGTGTGGAGCCTACTTTAAAAAAAAATGGAGTACTTTCTGAATCAGTCCTTGATCTTGTGTGTCCAATAAAAATTTTAGTCTATTTTCAGGGTTTAATTTCCGATCTTTCCAGAAAAGGATAATCCATAATGCTGCACCACCCACAGCTGCGGTTAAGGGTCTTCCAAGACAGCGTCTGCCACTGGCCAAGTACCCATGTATCCCCGTCCATCTCCGTGCTCCCCATCCAGCACCCACTCACTGACCCACACCAGCCCCCAACCTCCCCAGCCAAGGTCTGAGGGCCCAGGGCCAGTTGTGTGCAGGTGAACAGTGGGGCAGGGGGGGAGGCACAGCTCACTGACATAGGAAGAGCACACCCTGTGTTGTGGCAGGAGGCACTCTCAGCCCCTTCCGGATCCCAGCACTGGGGAGGAGGCCATGTTCCCAGCCCACATCCTCCACCCAGGTCAGGCTTTCTAAAAGCAACTACTGTGGGCTCTCACGTCATGAAACGATGTCAGCACCATCAGGGTCATCTTCAGGGCCACTGTCTGAAAGTCCCAACGGCCCTTATCTACACCTTCCATGAGCACAGAGCAGTCACTTCAGGTGATGAATTCCCCAGAATATCCAAGAACCAAGACCCCGTAATGGTCATGTGTGGGGAGAGGGCCGGGGTAACTGAGGGATGGGGAGAGAGCAGTCCCTACAAGGAAGGCAATAAGCCTGGTTCACAAAACTCCAGGACCCAGCAAATGGAAAAACTTCTCTGAAGCTGGAAGGAGGTCATTAGGAAATACTGAATGAATTTTAAGTATCCCACACTGTGCTCACACCTCCTGTCTTTACGAGTCACTCTCTCCCCTGCCACCCTCTCCCACAACTTTTCCTCTTCCCAGACCTCCAACACCTTTGACCCTGACAGTGAGATATTCTGCCCCATTTCAACAATGCCCCACTTAGAGTTTATGACCATTGTTTTAACTACCTTGCACACTCAACTCCCATTGTCCTCACTCCTTCCGTCATGCCAGCCTGGAAAAATCCCAGCTCTGCCTAAATCCAACTTCCCACCTACTCCATGCCTGCATCCAAGCACAAGTGATTGGATGAAAATACTCAAAAATGCTTATGGAATATTTATAATCACAAATTTCAGGTTGGTCGATAAGAGGACACAGCATTTTCCTGGTTACTCACACAAATGTTCAGGGCAATTATTTCACATTTTCTTCTTAATCACCCCCCCTCCTCTTCACTTTCAACTGATAACCAACTCCTCCACTTGGGCACTGAACCCCAGCCCCTCCCACCTATTCAAGGACATTCCTCCAGCAACCCTCTCTCTTCTGCAATGCTGCCTTTCCTTCTGCAGATCACAGCAAGCTAACATGGTATAAGAGACCTATCTTAAAAAGTAAATAAGTAATAAACTTCCCTAGCTCCCAAACTGAGGTCTCTTGGTACCATTTCCACTAAAAAGAACCACATGTTAAGAGATGACTCCAATGGCAAGGAGGCCATCAGAGACACTAGGATCATGTCAACTTGAGGCTCACACTGGCCAAATATAGAACAAAGTGAGCATCAGTAAAAGGGTTCAATGTAAGAGATTAAACTATATTAAAATGCCCTTATTCATTGTTATACTAATAAAAATTCATGGGTCACTTTTGGAGGATGCTAGAGAATGAACTCATTATTCTGAAAACTAGAAAATAAACACTAAAGAAACGTATTAATCTGCCTTTCCTAAATTGTTCTGAAATAGTAAATGTTTCTTTGTATACATGAAATAAACACGGACAGAATGATAAAAGTAGAACATCACCACTTTACAACCCCTGTAAAATAATGGGTCTTGGGGCGCCTGGGTGGCTCAGTCGGTTAAGTATCTGCCTTCAGCTCAGGTCATGATGCCATGGTCCTGGGATCGAGTTCCACATCGGGGTCCTTGCTCAGCAGGGAGCCTGCTTCTCCCTCCGTCTTTCGCTCCCTCTGCTTGTGCTCTCTCTCTCTCTGACAAATAAATAAATAAAAATGTTCAAAAAAAAAAAAGAACAAGTATACTATGATCACATAAGATGTTAGTAATAGGAGGTACCTGGGTGGCTCAGTCCATTAAGCAACTGACTCTTGATTTCGGGTCAGGTCATGATCCCAGAGTGGTGAGATTGAGCCCCACATCAAGCTTTATGCTGAGTGTAGAGTCTGCTTGGGATTTTCTCCCTCTTTCTCTTCTCTCTGCCCCTCCCGTCCCTCACCCCTTCACCCCCCCCCACCCCGCTCNCCCCACCCCGCTCACTTGAGCGCTCTCTTTTCTCTCTTAAAAAAAAAAAATGCTAATAATAGGAAGCACCTGGTGTAGGACACCTGGAAATGTTCTATACTATCTTCTCAATTTTTCTGTAAAACTAAAAGTGTTCTTAAAAAATAAAGTGTATTCTTGGGGCGCCTGAGTGGCACAGCGGTTAGGCGTCTGCCTTCGGCTCAGGGCGTGATCCCGGCATTATGGGATTGAGCCCCACATCAGGCTCCTCTGCTGTGAGCCTGCTTCTTCATCTCCCACTCCCCCTGCTTGTGTTCCCTCTCTCGCTGGCTGTCTCTATCTCTGTCAAATAAATAAATAAAATCTTTAANCGAATAAATAAAAATAAAATCTTTTTAAAAAACAAATAAATAAAGTGTATTCTTAAAAAGAGAAAGACTTACGACATATCGACCAAATTCAATGAGTGAATCTGCATTTGATCCTGATTCAAACAAACAAATTACGCATGTAGTTATTGACAATTTGGGAAATCTGAACATTGGCTGCATATTTGAGGTTATTAAGGATATTGTGAACATTTAGACAGAATAATGATACTGTGGTGATGTTTTAAAGAGTCCTTATCTTTTAGAGATTATGAAACATTTATGATAGAAATAATATGATGCCTAAGATTTGTTCTAAAATAATGTAGGGTGAGGGTGGGAGTGTAGATGAAAAGAGAGTGGCCCTGAGTTAATGATTATACTATCTGGATGATGGGGACATGGGGATTTTCCACTTACGTGTGTATTTGAAATTTTCTGTAATGATAATTTTAAAAAATAATTCCCTTGACCCCTCTTGTTATCTATCCTTTCCCTGTAACTCTTAATAGCAAAATTCTTTTTTAATTTAATTTAATTTTATTTTATTTAAATTCAGTTAATTAACATATAGCGTATAATTAGTCTCAGGAGCAGAGTTCAGTGATTCATCAGTTGTGTATAACACCCAGTGCTCATTACATCACGTGCCCTCCTTAATGCCCATCACGCAGTTACTCCATTCCCCTGCCTCCCACTCCTAGAAACCCTCAATTTGTTTCCTATAGTTAAGTGTCCCTTATGGTTTTTTTCCCTCTCTGATTTGGTCTTATTTTACTTTTCCCTCCTTTCTCCTATGCTCCTCTGTTTTGTTTTTTAAATTCCACATATGAGTGAAATCATATATTTGTCTTTCTCTGATTGACTTATTTCACTTAGCGTAATACCCTCTAGCTCCGTCCACGGCATTGCAAATGGCAAGATTTCATTCCTTTTGATGGCTGAGTAATATTCCATTGTATATATGTACCAACATCTTCTTTTCCATTCATTGTTGATGGACATCTGGGCTCTTTCCATAGTTTGGCTACTGTGGACATTGCTGCTATAAACATTGGGGTGCAGGTGCCCCTTCAGATCACTACATTTTTAACAGCAGAATTCTTTAATAAAGTTTACAATAGAAAATGTCTCCACTCTACTCTCACTCTCTCTTTTTTGAAACAGATCTATGAAGGCATAATTTACACACTATAAAATTCACCCATTTTAGGGGCGCCTGGGTGGCATAGCGGTTAAGCGTCTGCCTTCGGCTCAGGGCGTGATCCTGGCGTTATGGGATCAAGCCCCACATCAGGCTCCTCTATTATGAGCCTGCTTCTTCCTCTCCCACTCCCCCTGCTTGTGTTCCCTCTCTCACTGGCTGTCTCTATCTCTGTCGAATAAATAAATAAAATCTTTAAAAAAAAATTCACCCATTTTAAGTGTACAATTCAATGAGTTTATTATAATTATAGTTATGAATATAATTTATATAATACATATTATATACTTAACCTAATTATAGAACATTTCCATCACCCTGCAAAGAAGCCTCATGTTTGTTTATATTTATGACCTGTGCCAACCCCAGCCCTAGGCAACAGTTTTTTGTCTCTATAGATTTGCCTTCTGAACATTTCATATAAATGGACTCATTCAATATATGGCCTCTTGAGTCTGGTTTCTTTTACTTAACATAGTGTTTTCAAGGTTCATTCATATAATAGCATGCATTGGTGTTTCATTCATTGTTATTGCTCAATAGTATTCTATTGTATGGATATAAACATTTTGTTTATCCATTCACCAATTCATGAATATTTGGATTGTTTCCCCTTTATGGCTATTTTGAATAATGCTTCTTTGAACATTCACGTGCAAGTGCTTGTGTGGACATACGCTTTCATTTTTCTTGGGTAGATATCTAGACATGGAATCACTGGCCAATATAGGAATTCTATGTCGAGCATTTTAAGGACTTGTCAGACTGGCTTCCAGTTCCAGGACAAGATGGAGCAGATGCACTTCTGGTTCCTCCCAGGGAGTACAGCTAAAGCCCTAGAGATTATTTATAACACGAACATGAGAAGACTCTGAAAGATGGAGAGAAGGCAGACTGGTTAGGAAACTCAAGACTGAAATAACAACATGATGAGTTCCCTAGGTTTTCTTTTTGCCTTGTGTACATGAGACTGGGTGCTAGAAAAGCCAGAACCAGGAAACTCTTAACAGGCACATGCACACACACACACACAGGCCCAAAAGTCTCTAGCCAAAGAGCCAAGAAAGGGACAGCCGAGCTGGACAGAAAACTTTAGACAATAACTGCCATACTCCAGCGCAAATATCACGGGGGGGAGAAACCTGCCAGCAAAGGCTAAGTGGGGAGTATAGACACTCACCTTTACCCCCAAGGTTCTCCTTCCCACTGCCGGCATGGTGTCAGAGAAGGCCAAGCAGGAAGCTAGGACTTCCAGCACTGCCTGATGGTAACAAGTCCCCTTCCATCACAATGTCACTGGAAACCTAGTGGGAACAGTAAAAAGGTGCTTCACATTCCAGTCAGGGTGTATCAGCAGAGGTTTAGTGGACAGCCTGAAAGCCCAACCCCACCTCACAGTATTAACATCCCCCCCCAAATGTCAACAAAGGCCAAGTGAGGAACCTGGACTTCTAACCCCATCTGACAGCAATGACATCTGACAACACACCCTCTTTCCCCTACCAGCACAGTGTCAGAGGATATCTGTTAAAATAGATTTAAATAAAATCCAGAGTCTTATAACATGGCATCTAAAATACCCAGGACGCAATTAAAAATCTCTTGTCATAGCAAGAACCAGGAAAATCTCAAATGGAATAAGAAAAGACAGTCAACACTCAAGATGACCTAGATGTTGGAATTATCTGACATATATTTAAAGCAAGCAAGTATTTTAAAGTAAGAATTAAAAATGCCTCAAAAAAGAATTACAAACTCTCTTTAAACAAATGAAGAAATAAACAGTGTCAGCAAAAGAAGAAGAGGAGGAGAAGGAGGAGGAGGAGATAAAGAAGAACCAAATAGAAATTTTCACACTTAAAAATACCATAACCAAAATTTTAAATTTAGTGGATTGGCTTAACAGAAGAAACAGCAGAGGAAAGATTCAGTGAACTTAAAGACAGAAAAATAAAAATTACTCAATCTTGACAACAAACAGAAAATAGACAAAAAAAAAGAAAGAAAGAAAGAAAGCAGAGGTTCAGAGATGTACAGGACTATAACAAAGGATTTTTCATGTCATCCAAGTCTCAGAAAGAGAGGAAAGAAAAGCTGTGACAGGAAAATATATTCAAAGAAATAATGGCTGAAATTCCCCAAATTTGGCAAAAAATACAAACCTATGGGTTCAAGAAGTTAAGTGAATCCCAACAACCATATTTCCATGTGTTTATTGGCCATTGGTGTATCTTTGGTGAAATGCCTATTCAAATATTTTGTCCATTTTCTAATTCTTATGCTTGAGTTATAAGTTCTTTATATATTCTGGATACAAGTCCCTTATCTGATATATGATTTGCAAATATTTGTTCCCATTCTGTCACTTATCTTTTCATTTTCTTGAGGTGCTTTATGGAACACAAAAAAATTTAATTTTGATAAAGTCCAATTTGTCAAAATTTTAATTTGTTGCTTGTGCATGGTGTCATGTGCTGAAACCATGTACAATCCAAGATCATGATATTTACTCTTAGGGTTTCTTCTAATAGTTTTATAGTTTTAACTCTTACATTTAGGTCTATGATTGATTTTGAGTTGAATTTTGTGTATCATGTGAGGTAAGTGTTCAAATTCATTCCTTTGCATGTGGAGAACCACTTGTCCCAGTACCATTTGTTGAAAAGACTTCTCTTTCTCCCTCTGACCTGCCTCAGCACATTTGTTGAAAATCAGTTAACCATAAGTCAATCTATTGCATTGAGCTTTATTTCTAAACTTACGCCAATACCACACTGTCTTGATTACCACAGCTTTGCAGTAACTTCTGAAATTGGGAAGTGTAAATCTTCCACTTTGTTCTTCCTCTTCAAAATCATTTTGACTATTCTAAATCCTTCATATTTCCCTAAGAATCGAGAATTAAGCTCCCTTTTGAGCTGAGGGAGCAAGCCATACAGATAGCTGGGAAAGAGAGCAGTC
Organism: Ailuropoda melanoleuca; assembly: GCF_002007445.2. Taxonomy (NCBI): domain Eukaryota; kingdom Metazoa; phylum Chordata; class Mammalia; order Carnivora; family Ursidae; genus Ailuropoda; species Ailuropoda melanoleuca. The sequence continues at coordinate 27,267,339 of NC_048222.1, read as the reverse complement.
CAGACAGTAGGCAGATCAAGTACAAAGGCCCTAAAGTGTGAACATGCCTGTTTAAAGTACAGTTAGGAGGCCAATGTGGCACAGTAGACAGGAGGAGTGATAGGAGATGAGGTTAGATAGGTAAGCAAGGCAGGACAGGGAGGGGGCCAATATGTGGGGCCTTGCCTGCCCTGTGAGAAATTTGGCTTTACTCTGAGAGAGTGCAGAAGTGATTGGAGAGGTTTGAGCAGAGCAGTGACGCCGTCTGACCTGTATTTTAATAGATTCCCTGTGATTACTGCGTAGACAAGTTACCAAGGGAGCAATGACAGCAGCAAGGAGGGAAGTCAGGAGATGCAAGAGATGATGTGGCTTGGACAGGGGTGTTACCAGTGGGATGAGAAGAGATGAGAAGTGGTAAGCCAATAGGATCTAAGACAGATTGGGTGTAGAGTATGAGAAAGAAGAGTCAGCAATGTCTCCAAGAATTTGAGCCTGAACAACTGAAAGAAAAGGATGGCGAAGCCCAAGTCCATTGGGAGGGAGGAGAAGGTTTGGAGAGGCAGATAACATCAGTTCTGGACGTGACCAGTTTGAGGTACTCACGAGACACTGGAAGTACACATTTAGAGTTCAAGGGCGTGGTCTAATCTAGAAACACAAATTTGGGAATTATCAACACAAAGATAGTCTTCGTAGGTGATATTTAAATCTGGCAGGAGCGGGACACTAGATGAGATCACCTCGGGACAGATAAAAAATAGAAGAGTTCCAGAGATTGCACCATGGACACTACAGTGGTAAGAAGCTGGGGAGATGAGAATCACCAGCAGGGAAACAGAGAGGTGTCTGAGGGAACAAGAGCGGGTCCAAGTCTCCCGAACTATATATTCACAAGTTATCTCTCAGGGTGGGACACTTGTGTGTTTCAACATCTACCATGAGCTCTTCTTATCTCCTGTGTGTTTGGTCACATTATCAAGGCCCAGTTCAGGGATGGTCAAAATTCTGCAGGACTAAAGTGTGAATGATTTGGCAAGCTTATCCTCCTCAGGGGATACACAATGTAAAAAAAGTCAGTTGAGTAAAACAAACCGCTACAACCGCTGTTGTAAGGAATGAGGTCGTTTTATACCAGAAAGAAATTTCTGTGTCTCCTGGAATGGAGAAACAAGTTCTTAGGGAAGCATCAATCTTCTTTTGGACCGTAAGATCCTAGAGGCCAGGAGATGGTCTGGGACACAAGCACAGCTCATAACACTTTGAGGAGGTGTAGACTGCCTTCCTTAAGCAGGGATAAGGCAAGAAGTGGGCTGTGCACTTGCTGAACACTGTCTCTAAACTCAGGTTCTGCCCTATCGTGCCCCTGGTTCCCCTTCCACCCTTTTCCTCTTCCCTTAAGCTGCAGCCTAGTGCCCCAGCCTCCTTTTCACAAAAAGGGTGGGGTCAGGAACATGGAAGAAATGGAGAGTTTCGTTTTTTCCACTCAGGTCTTCATAGTTCCACGAGAAGTCAAGTGTCCTTATTTTCCTTCCCCTTCTCACAAACACCCAATCCCACCCCCACCCACCAGTCAGCAAACCAGAAGGTGGCAAAAGCAGGGACTTTTCACACTAGATTTTTCTGCCCAGGACTCCAACCCCACAGCTGCCACCAGTTAAGAAAGGTGATAGGAAATGGACAATGACATGAATGGGACAGAAACATGGACAGGAAACTCATGAAAAAACAAGAATAGCCACCAAACAGAGGAAAATAACGTTAGCCCTGCAACAAAGCGCAATTTAAAACAACGAGACACTATTTCATCTGTCAGAGTGGGAAGTATTCGGATCCGCAGGGTTGGAAAGGGTAAGGGCTCCCACAGACACTACTGCCCAGGTGTAGTCCTGTCAGCTTTCTGGAGCGTGGCTCGGCAACACTTGGTTACCAAAAGCTTTTAAAATAAGTCTATCCTTTGACCCTTTGACTCAGTGATTTCACTTCTAGGAATTCAGCCTAAGGAAATAACTTAGACAACCATGCAAATAATGTTCAAGAATCTTTATTGCAGCATACGGTATATTTAAGGTTTGAGATCCACCTAAATGCCCCCACAATGGGAAATTGGTTTCAATGAACTAGGGCTCATCAAACAGCAGGGTACTGGTCAACCATTAAGACTGATGCTAGCCCATGTGTCTTCTGGTGTGCTGCATTGAGGAGGACACAGCCTCACTCCAGTGGTATTCCTGGCCCAAAGTGCGTAAACTGAAGAAACACCAGACATACCTAAATTTAGGAACAATCTAGAAAATAACAGACCTGACTTCTTCAAAAATGTTAATATAATGAAAGGCAAAGTCAGTCCAAGGAATTGTGCCCATTTAAACGTGCTGAAAAGCCATGACAACTAAATGCAATGCAGGGTCCTGAGCCAAGGAAAGAATCCATTACCAAGGACATTACGGGGCAGTTGGCAAGTTTGGGATATGGGTGGTAGATTACACGACTGTATCAATTTAAGTTTCCTGATTTTGATAGTTGTACTGTGGTTATGTAAAACATGTTCTTGTTCTTAATATATTCTATGTGTTTATGAGTAAAGCTTACTCTCAAATGGCTCAGAAAAAAAATACCGCGTATTTAGAGAAATAACGTTAAGCAACTGTGGTCATGACGTTGATGGGTGATTCTGAGTGAAGAGTACCCTGGAATTATATCCTTGCCCCTTCTCTGTGACCTTTAAATGATCTCCAAATAAAAAGGGTTTTAAAAAGGAAGGTACTCTGGGCACACCAGGCTGCAGCCTTGGGCACCCAGTGCTGGGTGCTGTGCATGGCTGTGGATGACACCTCCTCTCACCCAGACTCTCAGTTCTCAGTGCTACTAGCGGAACTCAGTCTGTGGCTGACCCCAAAGCTGTCCTGGGTTGACTCACAAAGGCAGAATGAGTCAAAGCAATGAATTTTCTTTGGTCATTTTATTTACTCCAATTTTGAATTCAAAATCTGGCATTCCTGGGACACCTGGGTGGCTCAGTCAGTTGACTCTTGATTTCGGCTCAGGTCGTGATCTCATGGTTGTGGGATCAAGCCCCACGCTGGTCTCCACACTCAGCTCAGAGTCTGCTTGAGATTCTCTTTCCCTTTCCTTCTGGCCCTCCCCCGCTTGTGCTCTCTCTCAAAATAAATAAATAAAATTTTAAAAAAACAAAAAACAAAAACTGGCATTCCTTGCGTCCCAGGGATCTCTGCAGTAAAGGGAGGGAAGGGGAACCTACTCAAATGTAATGTTTGCTGTGGATTATCCAGACTGCAGATTTTAGTATAGATAACGTTCATTCATCATTGATGATGTTCTTACACGTTCCCCAACAAAGGCAGGCAAAGATTTCCCCAGAACCAGCCCAGTATCTTGCCTATTCCCCAAAAGGAGAAAACTGAGTCCCCAGCAAGGGCCTTGGGTTCCCTCTGCCAAGGTTAGTGGTTCCAACTTATGAAAAGTTGCAGATTGTCCAGGAAGCACGGATATGGACCCGGAACGGATGTCTCAGCACCCCACACCTCTGTTTCCTGGTCCTGACCCTCCCAAGGCAAGGGGCAGCTACCTTGCCATTCTCATCTCTAGAAGAGGAGAGCATGCAATAGGAAGGCTGGGACTTAACCCAGAGCCCACCCCCACCCCCCAGCCCGGTGCTCCCCTCCTATCACCTGCCCTCCAGCCACACAGTCCCACTCCCCCCCCCAGGGGTTGTCAGGGACAGAAGGCCCCTCCTTCATCCCCCTCAATGTTCCTCCACTCCTCCCCCTCCCATCACTAGGGTGTCCAGGACATTGTGTGACTCAGGAAACAGCTCAGACGTGAGGCTTGCAGCAGGCAGAGGAGGAGGAAGGGGCCGTGGGAGCAGAGGAGGTGGCTCCTGCCTCAGTGAGGGCTCTCGGGGTCCTTGCCTGAGGCGGCGAGGGGATCTGGGTTTGGGGCAGGGGCTCTGGAATGCAGCCCCCTTCACTGCTGCTGCTGTTGCTGTGTCACTCAGTCGTCAAGACCAGAGGTGAGGCATGGGGTAGGAGAGGTCAGGGGATCCATAGTCCTTAAGAGGGTGTCGGTGGGTTGGAGGCAGAGGGCCAAGCCCTGTGCTTTGAGAGGACACTGGATGGTGGACACTTTCACGCAGGGAGGGAGGACTCTGCCCCTGGAGCTGCACAAACCAGGCTTTGGGGCCTGTGCCAGGGGCGGTGACTATCAGGGGAATGGGTGGGAGTGTGCCTGCCCCCAGGGAAAACTCAGCTGGCCTTGGAGCTGACGGACAGCAGGCCCTGCAATTGCATTTAGGGGGTGAGGAGGGAAAAAAACTGACCACCTGCTAGGGGAGGCTATGACAAGAAAGCAGGAGATGGAGACATGGGAAGGTCAAGGGCTGACCAAGTCCCTTTCCCGGTCCAGCTGTCCCCACCCCCAGGATGGCTCAATGCTGGGCCCTTCCGGGAGGAAATCCCTTCAACGGCTCAGCCATTCACCTTCCTGGAGTCCCTTGGGCCCCCCTCCTGAGCCCTGTTGTCCTGCTTCCCAGGGATGGAGCCTGAGGCTGGACTTGGGAGGCTGGAGAATAAACAGGAAAGGGGGCAGGGATTAAGAGTTGAGGGGATCTAGAGGCCTGGGATTGGGGGGGCAGGTGCTGGGGCAGAAGCAACACGTGGGGACCAGGAACAGAGGGGAGGGTGGTTAAGAGCACATGTGTGGAGCTTCTGCAGGCAGATCCCCCCAGAGCACCCAGAGGAGGAAACGGGGAGCACAAAGCTCCCCGGTCCCATGCCACCCTCATTCCATCCCCAGTGCTGCACTGTGGGGACTCCCCAGAACCCTGTGCCAACGGAGGCACCTGCCTGAACCTATCTGAGGGACAAGGGACCTGCCAGTGAGTGTGCCTCCTGGAAGGGGGAGACGGGAAAGGGGGAGGGAGAGCAGGGCGGAGGGGGAACTGGGAAGGAAGGAGAAGGGAAGGTGGTGAAGACTCTGAAGGGAAAGGAAAGCAAAAGAGGGAGGTGGGAGAGAAGGCAAAGAGGGCCCAGTGATGTGAGTCTTCCTCTCTCCTCCCCCCGCTCAGGTGTGCCCCTGGCTTCCTGGGTGAGACATGCCAGTTTCCTGACCCCTGCCAGGATGCCCAGCTCTGCCAGAATGGGGGCAGCTGCCAAGCCTTGCTTCCCGCCCTCCCAGCCTCCCCCAGCCTTCCCTCTCCCTTGGCCCCAAGCTTCTCCTGCACCTGCCCCTCTGGCTTCACTGGCCAGAGGTGCGAGGCCCAGCTCAAGGACCCCTGTTCCTCCTTCTGTTCCAAAATGGGCCACTGCCACATCCAGGCCTCAGGCCGCCCACAGTGCTCCTGCCTGCCTGGATGGACAGGTGAGCACTGCAGGGGTGGGGGAGAGGGGACAGGCAGGAGCAGGTGGCTGGGAAACATAGAACTGGAGTCTGAGAGACGGGGAGCCCTTCTGAGGACAGAGGCTGTGGGAATAAGCCGACTCCTGCTGACCATTTACCCGAGACTGACATTCACCAGCCCGGCCGTACCAATGGTTACAATGTTGAAGTATTTCCAAACCCGTCAGTGAATGGCTACTGCTAAAGCCCCCTGAGTGCACCACTCTGGTCCCCTCCCCGGCCCCTCCACCCAGCAGCTAGAGGGTTAATGCCTAGCACAAGGCCCTGGGCATCTGAATGGCCTCTGTTCTGAGAAGTGGGAGCCCATAATAGCACCTGGAAAGACGTGCTGGTGGGAGGTGGAAGGAGGGTGGAAGGGACTGACCCAGAGAGAGGAATGGGTGTCAGTCCTGGGAAGAGAGGTGCAGGCCTGAGGCAAAGGTGTGGGACTCCGGGGGGCAGGGTGTGCTCCCCTGAGGAAGCAGTCAAGGGTGCGGAACAGCGGAGAGCCCCTGGAGAGGAAGGCTTCTCTGACCTATCAGGATGGAAGGGACTGGACGGGGCAGAGGAGGCCACAGGGGTAGGAAAGGGCGCTGTGAACGGTGGACTAGAAGCAAGGCTTCTCAAACTTGGTGAGGCCCAGCAATCACCTGGAAAGCCCTAAACATCCCAGAGAGGCTGATTTAGTGGGTCTGGGGTGGGTCCAGGCATGGAGATTTTTTAACTGCCCAGGCACTTCTGAGGACTTGGGGGTGAGAGACCAGGCTGCGTGACAACAAGGATCAGTGGCAAACTTGCCAGGCCCGGTGCTTGGAGCAGGGGCTCTGGGCAGCCCTTCCCCAGGCCCAGGGCCAGCCCGACCACTGGTGAGGCATGTGCCCTCGCATTAGCTCTCGATGTCCTTGTTGTCAGCCCATGTGCACACCTCATACGGCTATTGAGAAGAGGAAAGGGGGCCATGTTCAGGAGGCGCTGACTTAGCTCAGGGCCAGCCGCCACCACTGCCATTGCCACTGTGCCAACGGCTGAGAGGGGCCTCTCCTTATCATCTGGAACACTGCATCCGCCTGAAGATCAGGGAATCCAGACGAGAGAGGCCAGACAACTGCCCGAGGGCACACTGGTGGTGGCACAGCAAAGCGCTAAGTCTCCTGCCTGCAGAGGCTGGGGGTTCTCACCTCCCCACCAAGGAGAAAGGTCACCACTGGAAGGACCCAGATTTTCTCAGGCAAGGCCAATCGGCCAGAGCCCCACCAACAACTACATGTCCTATTTCCAGAACGGCAAACCTGAGGCAGGGGTGGTGGAGCAGGGCAAAGCGGGTATGGGAGGAAAGGGAAGGAAACGTGAAAATCAGCCACAGAGATAACCCAGCCTGAGAACTGGGTTCTCTCGGATGAGCTGGGATTTGTGCAGTGCTACCAACCGCCCCCTCTGTCCTCTGCCTCAGGCGAGCAGTGCCAGCTTCAGGACTTCTGCTCAGCCAACCCCTGCATCAATGGAGGGGTGTGTCTGGCCACACACCCCCAGATCCAGTGCCTCTGCCCACCCGGCTTCGAGGGCCACGCCTGCGAACATGATATCAACGAGTGTTTCCTGGACCCGGGACCCTGCCCCAAGGGCACTTCCTGCCATAACACCCTGGGATCTTTCTGGTGTCTCTGCCCCACTGGGTGGGAGGGTCCACGCTGTGACCTTCAGCCAGGACCCTGCCCCCCTAGTGGCTGTTCCAATGGGGGCACCTGTCAGCTGGTTCCAGGGAGAGACTCTACGTTCCATCTCTGCCTCTGCCCCCGAGGTGTGTCCTCACCTGCAGCCCCTCTCTCTGGGTAGGGAGGTCCCCTTCCCTCAGCTAATCTCATGACCCTGTCAGGCTTCACAGGCCCGGGCTGTGAGGTGAACCCAGATGACTGTGCTGGCCACCAGTGTCAGAATGGGGGCACTTGCCAGGATGGGCTGGGCACCTACACCTGCCTCTGCCCAGAGACCTGGACAGGTGAGTTGTGTAAGCCGAGTCCACAGCACCTGCAGCCCAGATGGTCTGCCCCTGGCCTCCCCTCCTCACAGGGCTCCCAGCTCCAGCCTTTGTCCCCTTCCCACCCCGCCCCCCGCAGGCTGGGATTGCTCTGAAGATGTGGACGAATGTGAGGCTCAGGGTCCCCCTCACTGCAGAAACGGGGGTACCTGTCAGAACTCGGCTGGCAGCTTCCACTGCGTGTGTGTGAGTGGCTGGGGAGGCACAGGCTGTGAAGAGAACCTAGATGACTGTGTTGCTGCCACCTGTGCCCCAGGATCCACCTGCATTGACCGCGTGGGCTCCTTCTCCTGCCTCTGCCCACCTGGCCGCACAGGTGTGACAGTGGGCGCGGGGAGGTGGAGGTGGAGACGGCCATCAGAGAGGCACCAGGAGGGCAGCTGGGGGCTTCAAGTGGCCCCAGGGAGCCTCACGCCCACATTGCCCTCCAGGACTCCTGTGCCACATGGAGGACATGTGCCTGAGCCAGCCATGTCACGGGGAGGCCCAGTGCAGCACCAATCCCCTGACGGGCTCCACACTCTGCCTGTGTCAGCCTGGGTACTCAGGGCCCACCTGCCACCAGGACCTGGACGAGTGTCAGATGGGTGAGGCACCCCCGCATCAGGTCCTCTCCGAGCCCCCAAGCAGCCTCTGCAAATTGCTTTTCAAATGAAATAGATAATCATCTCTTTTTTCCTGACTTTGTCCAGATTTGGCATCTCTTCCCTACACGGTTTTCTCACCAGTGCTCAGCCCCCGAGGCCGCATTTGATCCTTCTCTGTCTTAAAAACACCAGCTCTTTCTCTGATTTGCTCTCACCTGCCACAAACAGGCCCTCATGCCTTCCCTGGCAGTCTGGTCCCCTTGACCTTCCACCCCGGACCGCTGTAGACTCCTGACTCTTCTCTCCTCCCAGCCCAGCAAGGCCCCAGTCCCTGTGAACACGGCGGCTCTTGCCTCAACACCCCTGGCTCCTTTAACTGCCTCTGCCCGCCTGGCTACACGGGCTCCCGCTGCGAGGCTGACCACAACGAGTGCCTGTCCCAGCCCTGCCGCCCCGGCAGCACCTGCCTGGACCTGCTCGCCGCCTTCCACTGTCTCTGCCCACCAGGTACTAGATGCATGGGCCCTTGGGCAGAGGGTACAGGGGACTAATCCTGAACCCATCAGGCATGACCCCTGCAGAACACAAACGGCCCCAGGCCATTTGGGGTCAGTTACCAAAGAATTTCTCACATCCTCAACCCAGATAAAAGCTCAGGGAAACCTGCGGCTCCTAGGAGAAGGGCTGCCACATGATAGTGAGCTTGCACACTGCCCAAGTTGGGGGGTGAGGGGGGAGCATTCATTTCATAGTCATCATAAAGTGCATAGCGTGGTCCACTGTACACAGAAGCCAGTCAAGGAAGAGCAGAACGGCAGCCTCTGCTCATGCCAATTCAGAATGCTCCTCCTCATCACAGAAACTCTCCCCTGTAGAGATTGAGTAAACCCTTAAAATCCCAAAGGGCCTGTGTGCTTGGATTTGGTACAACAGAAAAAAAAAAAAAAGGTGCCACAAGGCTGCACCTACCTCCAAGCTAGGTCTAAGGGAAAGAAAAGGGACATAGATACAGAGCCAATACCAGGAAGCTGAATGAAACCAGAAAAATACTAGCTTACCTTGCACCAGATACCACCTGACATGCCTTTTGTCATCTTTGCAACGAGCCTATGAGGTCAGCATTATTGCTGTGCCCATTTTACAAATGAAGAAACTGAGGCACAGAGAGGTAAAGTGAGTTATCCAGCTAGCAAGTGGCAGGGCCGGGATTCAAACCCAGGGCTTCCATAGATTTAACCACTACACAAAACAGCCTTTCTCACCTGAGCAGCATCCAAGCTCAAAAGCAGAGAAACCCATCCAGCAATCCAAGGGGCAGGGATAGATACCAAGAAACTTCAAAAGCAGACTCCACAGGCAAGAAGTGGGGGGCAACGGAGGTCTGGAGGCTAATCCAGTTGCAGTTAAGTGTAAGACTGCGATACCAGGACAAGCCCAAAGATACAGGACAAATACGGAACCAACAACCTTCCCAAATGCCCTTCAAATACTCCCCTTGGGGATCCCTGGTCTCCCTGGCACAGAGGCCCACTTGGGTAGAACAAGAGGCTTGGCTCACCTCCAAGCAGATGCCCATTTGTCTCATTTGTACCTTGAGGATCTCCAGGCTCATTAGCTCAGCCGGGTGAGCCCACCTTCCGTGCAGAGAATGGCCCCAAAAGGTACTTCCTTGCTGCTCCCACAGGTCCCAGCAGGTGCCCTGCTCCCTGAGCTTTCACATCTGAAGGGGGCAGAGCTACACACAGCAGAGCAGCGGGACCGCAGGCTCATCTCCCCAACTCGCAGGCAGAGAGCTCCCTGGGAGGGGCTGCCTGATTGGGCACATGCTGGTTCTAGAACCCAGGCCTCCTGGGCAGAAGGGGTGAGCAGCCCAGGCGGGGCTGACCTGGCCGAGCCTCAGCCCACACCATGTCCTCAGGCTTAGAAGGGCAACTCTGTGAGGTGGAGACGGACGAGTGTGCCTCTGCTCCGTGCCTGAACCAGGCTGACTGCCATGACCTGCTCAATGGCTTCCGGTGTGAATGCCTGCCGGGTGAGTGCAGACCCCACTCCAGCCCTCTGCCCCACCCCTGAACCACAGTGCTGGCCCAGCAATCACCCTCAGCCTCTTGAAGCTCACTCTGGCCTGGCCAAGGAGACCCCCATTTCTCCAACTCTGCTCCCTAAACTCTCTTTTACATTCCCCAAATCTTTCCTGTGTACTCACTCACCTTCATCTCTGTCCTGCCAAAGCACCCAAACCACCCTTTCTAGCCCTCTCCTCCACAGTCCTCTGTGTGCTCTCCCTGCTTGTGGGGATCCTGGGCTGGTCTTGGCACCGCTGACCCTGAACACAGGGAACAATGCCCCAGACCATCCTTCTCCAGCTTCATCGGACCCCTCTGTTCCCTGCTCTGATGATAATGGATGGTTATTGAATATTTACTCCAGGCCAGGCACTTGGCTGTGTACTTTTCAGGCATTCCCTCATTTAATCCTTTCAATGACACCATGAGGTGGGTTTCATTATTCCCCTTTTGTAGAGGACGAAACTGGAGCCTAGAGAGCTCGGATAGCTTTGCCCAAAGTCACACAGCTGGCAGGTGGCTCAGCATCATCCCCCCCGTCATCTCCACCTGCCCCAGGTGTCTTCTCTGGGAAGCCCTCCAGGTTCACGTTTCCTGGTGAGGGGAAGGGCCAGGACTTGCATTTAACTTTGGATATAACGAATTTTCAGCATTGACACAAATAACCAGCTATGCTTTACTTATATGAAGAACAAAGTCACCCAAGTTATTCTCTGTTATGCTCTGAAACTCAAATCACTATTTGAGAAGCCCCCAAACTGGTGCCTCATTATATAATGAAACATGTAGATGAACCCCCAAACCAAGCCACTTGAAACAAGATTCTCTCTATTGCAATGTGTAGCAATGTTATTTCTATATATGTAAACAGAAGACTAAATATCAGTATTAACTCTAAATTTCTTCTTTAAATCCATGAAATCATACCTGGACAGCTCAGTCACAAATATCTGTAATAAACTCCCTAATAAATCTAGAGAAAGTCACTAAAAAAGGAAGGAAGGAAGGAAGGAAGGAAGGAAGGAAGGAAGGAAGGAAGGAAAAGAAAAAACAAGACAACCTTTGCCATCTCTCCGCACTCACTCCCTGCCCCACCAGGATTCACTGGCTCCCAGTGTGAGGAGGACATCAATGAGTGTGGAAGCTCTCCCTGTGCCAATGGGGGGCAGTGCCAGGACCAGCCCGGATCCTTCCATTGCGAGTGTCTCCCAGGTAAACCAGGGCTCACACGCTAGAGGGGAGAGTGGGGGCAAAGGGCAGACTTCCAGGCAGGTCCCTGACCCTCCTGCCGTGCCACAGGCTTTGAAGGCCCGCGCTGTCAGGCGGAGGTGGACGAGTGCCTGAGTGGCCCATGCCCTGCTGGAGCCAGCTGCCTGGATCTCCCTGGAGCCTTCTTTTGCCTCTGCCCCTCTGGCTTCACAGGTCAGCAGGGAAGGCGTTAGAAAAGACTGGCAGGAGAGTTGAGCCCACTTGGGGTGGGGCAGAGGTCACTGCTGGGCATCCGAGGGTTGGGATGTGAGAAGAGGAGACTAGAACCCCTTGGAGTTATTCCATGCACAACCTGCACAACCACAAGTTGGGCTGACGGCACGTGTCATCTGTAAGGCCCACACTGAGCCCAACATGAACAGTGTGATTAGGGCTCAGAAACAGGATGGGTTCAACAGGAAGCCATTCATTTGCTTATTTAGCAAGAACGTATTAAATGTCTCCTCTGCCAGACACAAACACAGGCCGAATAAGAAAGTTGCTCTCCTCAACTGGCTTTCAATCTAGTGCAGAGAGACCAAGAAGTCTCTTGTTGGTTACGGCCCAAAAGTGCTCCGGGAGAGGACTGCACAGGATTCTACAGGAGCACAAAGGACCAGCCAACCAGACTAGAGATGAGAAGGCTTCATGGAGGAGGTGATGGCTGAGCTGAGTCTTGCAGAATGAGTAGGAGTTTGTCATGATAGAATGACTGCATGTTTTAGCTACAGGTAACTGCATGCACAACGGTGTGGAGGGAAGAAATGCACACCCCACCTAAGGAACCACAGGACATCCTGAGCTTAGGGTGCAACAGAGCAAAACTGAGGAACGCAGCAGTTACAGGAAAATCGTGTCACGCAGGGCCCTGTGTGTCATTCTGAGGAAGTTAGACCATATCCCGAGGCAATAGGAAGCCACTGAAGGACAGTTCATGGGGAGTGAGCAAGTCATATGTAAGAAGTGGCTTTGGCCCCATGGAGGACACGGAGAGACTCTGTTTTCTCTCTGACCCATCTCCCCACCGCAGGTCATCTCTGTGAAGCTCCCCTGTGTGCCCCCAACCTGTGCCAGCCCAAGCAAAAGTGCCAGTATCAGGAGAACAAGGCCCATTGCCTCTGCCCTGATGGGAGCCCTGGCTGTGCCCCCGTTGAGGGCAACTGCACCTGCCACCATGGGCGCTGCCACAGGTAACCTTCCAGGCCTCCCCACGTGCACCGTCCTCTCGTTGTCCTCAGCGAGGGCAGGAGAAGACAGCCAGTGAGGGGAGAGCCTGTGGGAAATGCCCAAGAGGGAAGAGGAAGGAAATGGCAAAGTGCTGAGCTCACAGCCAGTGTGAGGGTGCTACTAGTGAGTGTTGTCCCGTGGGGGCGGAGTTCATAAATCATGGGGGAAACCGAGGGCTATGGGGTCAGAGTAGAAAGAAAAGCATTAGATCCCAGGGCCAATTCATCATATAATAGACAAATACAGAGCAACTACTATGTGTGAATACTTCTCCAAGCACTGGAGGAACCGCACAGAACAGAAGAGACAATGTGTCTGTTCTTTTATTTTTTTAAGATTTTTATTTATTTATTTGACAGGGAGAGAGAAAGCACAAACAGGGCAAACAGCAGAGGGAGAGGGAGAGAGCAGGCTCCCCACTGAGCAGGGAGCCCAATGCAGGGCTTGATCCCAGGACCCTGGGATCATGACCCAAGCTGAAGGCAGACGCTTAACTGAGTCACCCAGGCGCCCCAACATGTCTGTTCTCGTGAAGCTTTCATTCTAATGAGGAAAGACAGACAATAAACAGTTATAGGAGAAACATATATACATATCCTTACGTTAGTATGGAAGGGGGACAATGCTGAGAGCAGAGCCACTGAAGAAAGGGGCCAGAGTCTCAGGGCCCAAAAAAGAAAAGGTCCTAGGGGTCTGACCATTGTGGGGTTGGGGGGGGAGTGAAGAGAAAAACACCAGAAGACAAAATGTCCCCTTTCTCTTTATGACCAGATCCTCATGTGTGTGTGATGTGGGCTGGACAGGACCGGAATGTGAAGCAGAGCTGGGGGGATGCATCTCCATGCCCTGTGCCCACGGGGGGGCCTGCCACCCCCAGCCCTCTGGCTACAACTGTACCTGCCCCCCAGGCTACACAGGTGAGGCCCTTCCTAAACCACAGACATTCTGGCCCACTACCCGCTAATCAAGGGCAAGGCCAACAGAGACGTGTCCAAGACTCGGGGCTGGGTCACCCACCACCAAGGAGAACGGGGCATGGTCTGCAGGGAACACAGGTGATGTGCAGGGGGCAGTAAGAAAAGACAAAAGGTTGGATGGGAGAAAATAGGGTTGGGGATAAGGAAAAGGAAGGGGAGGGAAGTGGAGGAAGATGAGAGAAGAGGATTCCCTTTCTCAGACCTCACTCATTTCCCTCAGGGCCTACCTGCAGCGAGGAGGTGACAGCTTGTCACTCAGGGCCCTGTCTCAATGGTGGCTCCTGTAGCCCCAAGCCTGGGGGCTATTCCTGCGCCTGCCCTCTGAGCCACACTGGGCCCCGCTGCCAGGCCAGCACCGACCACTGTGCCTCTGGTGAGTGCCCCCGCCGTCCTCCAGCTGGGCCACAGGAGCATAGAGGAACTGGTCGGGGTGTGTTTGTGCCATATGAAAAAAAAATTAAGGAGGCACCATGACGGGGTGCTGTTTTGATGGGGGCAGCAGGGAGGGCGTGTATGTCCTGTGCGTGGTGTGACTAAGGTCGCAGGCCAGGTTACAGGCAAGGAACCCAACCCCTCACAGCCTCCTCTCTCCAGCCCCGTGCCTCAATGGGGGTACCTGTGTGAACAGGCCTGGCACCTCGTCCTGCCTCTGTGCTTCGGGCTTCCAGGGCCCACGCTGTGAGGAAAGGACCCGTCCCAGCTGCGCAGACAAGTGAGCAAAGACCTCAAGAGAAAGGGAGGGGCCCTCAGCCTTCCCACCCTTCCTCTCCATCTCCTCTGGGGATCCAGGCGGTCTCGCATTCCATATCCCACATCCTTTCACTCTGCCTCCCTTTCTGGTTCCCCATCTCACCACCATGTCACACACTCCCACCCCTTTGATTGCCCAGACCTCCTCCCACTGTGCCCTGTGTCTGTCCTGTTCCAGCCCCTGTAGGAACAAGGCAACCTGCCAAGATGGCCCTCAGGGTCCCCACTGCCTCTGCTCCCCTGGCTACACAGGAGGCAGCTGCCAGGTGAGGGGTGCTGAGTCAAGTGTGCTGAGGAGGGTGGTGGCTGGAGGGCTCTAGCTAGCGGGAGGGTCTCCGGGACTAGAAGACCGAGTAGGGAGCTGGGGAGAGGTATGCCCATGAGAGAGGGTTTGGAATCGGGGAGTGGAGGTCTAGCTTGAGGTTTACATGGAGTAGAAGGAATGAAAGGATTTCTGATCCCATCAAAGGAAACCAGGGTGGGGGAGGGGGGATATCACCCAACCCCAGGCCATTCAGGAGAGAGTTTGAGAGGTAAGGATTTTTGAGGAGCTAGCAGAAGACTATCTCTGGGCCTATTCTGTCCTGACTCATGCTCCCTCCCAAACCTCAGACTCTGATGGACTTATGTGCCCAGAAGCCCTGTCCACACAATTCCTACTGCCTCCAGACTGGGCCCTCCTTCCAGTGCCTGTGCCTCCAAGGATGGACCGGGCCTCTCTGCAACCTTCCGCTGTCCTGTCAGAAGGCCGCTCTGAGCCAAGGTACTAACCTAAAGACCAACTGGGGGGCAGATGAAGAGAGAAAGGGTGTCCCCCTCTGCCTGATCCCGAAGGGCATCCACACACAACACTTGGGAGAGTCAAAGTAACACAGACCAAACACTGATTCTACAGCTCCACCCTCAGGCAGCCTAACACCACTCAGCTTCTATCGCCGTGCTCAACAACTCGGCCAACCCCAACCAGTGCAGCCAGCAAAACTCCAGGTTAACACAACCACAGGCACATGACTCAATGGGAAGCAACCCAGCTCTGTCATGACCGTCATAACTCATCTCGAGTGGACCACACTTCACCCACTGCATTCAACTCAAAGGCTGCTCCTACTCACTCGGACGCTATGTCAACCCCCTTGTCAAGAATACCCCCCTCACTCAAATGAGGCTTAACACGAGCAGAACTCGGGAAAGAGCCTCCTGTGGCGTTAGGGGGTGGGAACCACAGTGGGAGAACAGCAGAGGATGCAAATCCAGGGCACAGACTTAGGCCATTAGTTACACCCCCCTCCAAAGTCTCCTCTGAGTTCTTTCTTGAGACTTGTTTTAAACCAAGAATACAGTTGCTTATAATGATCTAATAAGTTTAACAAGAGGTATCTCTCTCCATTCTGGCAGAACAGCCAGGAGGGGGATCTTGATGTTATAACCTCTTCAGCACCAGAGGTTCCGGACTCCTCAGGCTCCAAGTGGCCTCCACCCACCCCAGGAATGTCAGTGATCCCCCAGAGCCTCTCTGCTCCGTGTCTGGAGACGCTGAGAACCTTTCCACCCCACTTAGCTTTACCCATCCCTGTTTGCCTCTCTCCTCAGGCACCGAAGTTTCTTCCCTGTGCCAGAACGGAGGCCTCTGCATCGACAGTGGCTCCTCCTATTTCTGCCACTGCCCTCCTGGATTCCAAGGCAGTATATGCCAGGACAGGGTGAGCCCATGTGAGTCCAGGCCCTGCCAACATGGGGCCACCTGCATAGCCCAGCACGACGGGTATCTCTGCCAGGTGAGCAGGTCTAGAGAAGAACGGGGAGGGAAGACGAGGGTGGGCTGCATGTGGGAAAAGTAGCTGGGCGGGGCACTGATGTATTCACTTCCCTTTCCTTTCTTTACCCCACACGCAACCCACCGCCAAGTCATGTCCTTTGGCCTCCTAAATCTTTCTCAACTCTGTCCTTCCTCCTTCACCCTTTGTCCCACTGCCTCTGTCCAGGCCTTTACTGCACGCCACCTGGGCACCTGGAGCACCCTGGCCCTGCCTCCACACTTGTCCGCCTAGAGGCCCAGCCTTTACTCCACTACCAGGGTGCTCTGTTGACAATGTTAAGTTGACCTGTCACTCCCCTGCTTAAAACCCTTCAGTGGCTACCCACCTCTTTGACAGTGAAGTCCAAGGCCCGTGTGACCCAGCCTTGCCGGCCTCTAGGGTCTCATCTCGCCCCACCCCCATCCTCCTAGTCTCTGCACCAGCTGCTGCTGGCTTCCCTACTCGCCCCATTTACTGACTCTTCCACACCCTTCCCCACCCCTCTTCCACTGGATGGTGCCCAAGAGGCACTTTCCTCAGGAAAATGTCCCTAGCTTCTCTCTGGACTGGGTTTGGGCTGCTCTTTGATGGTTCCAGTCACAGCAACAGAGGCAAAGTTGGGATTCAAGTCTGAGCAGCCTGCTGCTTGTACTCAGAACCCCAACTTTGGGGGCACCTGAGTGACTCAGTCAGTTAAGCATCTGACTCTTTATTTCAGCACAGGGCATGAGATCAAGCCCTGCATCGGGCTGGGCTCCAGGCTGGGTGTGGAAGCTGCTTAAGATTCTCTCCCTCTCCCTCTGTGCCTCTCTCTCTCAAAAAAAAAAAAAAAAAAAGAAAAAAAAAAAAAAAAAGAAGAAGAACCCTGACTTTGAATAAAAGGCAGAAGGCAGATCCCCTAACCGTTCTCTTTAACTTTTTTATTTTTTAACTTTTTATTATGAACATTTTCAAACATACACTAAAGCAGTAGTGAACACCCCTGCACCCATGACTCAGCTTTACCTCCCCTTTCCTGAGACTCCTTCCCTCAGACAACCCCAAAACACCCCGCCCACCTGCTTATCCCAGCCCTCTGGCCACTCCCCAGATTCTCTGTAATTCCCTCTTTCTCCACCTTTCTGAAGCCTTGCGGGTGCTGTGTTCTTACATGCTCTCCTTGCTGTTGCAAGAACTCAGCCCATTAGCCTTTCCGCTTGGCTTGTGGATGGCTGTCTTGTCCCTTTGTCTTTATATGGTCATTCCTCTGAGTGTGTCTGTGTCCAATTTGCTCTTCTTATAAGGACACCAGTCCTATTGGATTAGGACACCCCTCAGTGACCTCATTTTACAGAACCTCATCCGTGACCCTTCTCCCACTAGCACAATGGCATGAAACAAGCAATCCCCAAATGCTTAAGAGCGCTGGCTAGGACATCACAGACTCTCACTGAATCCCATCTCTGCCACCAACCAGTAGTGTGACTTGTGCAAGTCACTCAGTATTTCCAGGAATCAGTTGCCTTTTCTGTAAAGTGAGAATCAGATGAGGTAACACACATGCAGGGTTTGGGGGAGTTTTATGAGGTTATGTACAGAAATCATGTAATAAATGCTGTCTCTCTCCTCTGGTTGAATGAGAACTTCACAAAAGTAGGGAGGAGTTCTAATTCTCTTTATATTCCTAGTGCCTAAAACAGTGCCTGGCACAAAGTAGGCATTCAGTAAATGCTTACAAATTAATCAATAAAGCATGACAGAGCCTGGTGAAGGTGTGGCTGGGAGAGGGAGGTCTTACCAAAAACAGAGCTATTGTTTAGTGGCAATGTGCTGTAAGATGCTTTGGGGCTGCTGGAGGGGCTAGGCTGCACGCCACTGAACGACTGTGTATCATGGAGCTGAGACCGAAGGGTTGGGCTACACAGGGCTGTGATGGATGGTGAGCTGAATGATGCTTTGAACTGGAAGGTGGGGAGAGGGCTGGGCAGACGATCTGGGGCTGGGTCCCCATAGTGTTGGGATGGGCTGGATAACTGGTTCCCTGTCTGATCCCCTTTGCCCGTAGTGTGCCCCAGGCTACAGTGGACAGAACTGCTCAAAGGAATCCAACGCTTGTCAATCCCAGCCCTGTCACAACCATGGGACCTGCACCCCCAAACCTGGAGGCTTCTACTGCACCTGCCCTCCAGGCTTTGTGGGGCTGCGCTGTGAGGGGGACGTAGACGAGTGTCTGGACCGGCCCTGCCACCCCACCGGCACGGCAGCTTGCCACTCTCTGGCCAATGCCTTCTACTGCCAGTGTCTGCCTGGATACACGGGTGAGGACTGGGAGGGTGTGTGTAGGTACCACTGCTGAGCTCACAATCCCCACCCACAAGGCAACCTAGTCATCGTGTCCATCCCCTTGCCTCCACACCCCACCCCAGAGAATATGCCCCAGGATCCCTCTGCCTATGGAGGTAGTGTTGGGTCAATTCCCAGGAATGAGCTAGGAAGGACGCAGTGATCAAAGTAGCATGTGACATCTAATCCCACCCACCACAGGCCAGTGGTGTGAAGTTGAGACAGACCCCTGCCAGAGCCAGCCCTGTTCCCATGGAGGGTCTTGTGAGACTACAGTGGGACCACCCCTGGGTTTCACCTGCCACTGCCCCCAGGTGAGTGACTGCAAAGCCATCTTCTTTGTTGCCCCCAACACTGATGCAAGGTGAGAATGCCTGAGCTGGGATCCTAGAGGGGAGCCCGGGGAGCACTAGAGGGGAATTATTGGTGAAAGCTAGCCCATGTTACCTGCTGAGTGACTCAGAAGCAGTTCAGAGGGAAAGGCAGGATCAGGGGGTAGCATGAATGGAATTTTCAGAAATCATGGGCGCTGCCTAAGAGAAGGCCCCAAAGTCAAGCTGGGTGAGACCTTGGATAAGTTCTTTTACGTGTGTGTGTGTGTGTGTGTGTGTGTGTGTGTGTGTGTATTTATGGACCTCGGATGCATGAAATCGGGTTAATTGTAAGCCTTGTTTCATGATTCACTAACATGAATGGTTTGAGCACAGCCCTCTTTGTATTATTCTTAAAACGTAAGCCCATTAACCTAACCTAAGAATTACAATAGTAACGATAACTCACATGTACTTACATCTTCTCCATCCTGTTCCCTTCCAGAGAACAAGTATATAACCCTATGTCCAAGGATGAAGATAATATTAATTACTAGCACTCTCTCAGTGCTCAGGGTCCTAGGTTGATGCACACAGCTGTGGTCCATCCGTTTTCACCACTATGTAATATGTCACTGTGTGGAAATACCATGGACCATGGTTTCAACATCTATAAAATGATGAACCTCATGTTCTCTGAGGCCCCTTCCAGATATGAGACTGTAGGACCCTCTGAATTATCTTAACCCAAGAGTTTGCTTGACAGGGTGGGGGGAGAATAATACATGGGCCTCCTGCAATCCCTCTCCTCTCCACAGGGTTTTGAGGGCCCCACCTGCAGCCACAGAGCCCCCTCCTGCGGCCTCCATCACTGCCACCATGGTGGCCTGTGTCTGCCCTCCCCCAAGCCTGGCTTCCCACCCCGCTGTGCCTGCCTCAATGGCTACGGGGGCCCTGACTGCCTGACCCCACCGGCTCCCCGTGGCTGTGGCCCTCCTTCTCCATGCCTACACAATGGCAGTTGCTCAGAGATCCTTGGGCTGGGGGCCCCAGGCTTCCGATGCTCCTGCCCTCCCAGCTCTCCTGGGCCCCGGTGTCAAAGGCCCGGAGCAAAGGGATGTGAGGGCAGAGGTGGAGATGGGGCCTGCGACGCTGGCTGCAGTGGCCCTGGAGGAAATTGGGATGGGGGAGACTGCTCCCTGGGGGTCCCGGACCCCTGGAAGGGCTGCCCCTCCCACTCCCGGTGTTGGCTTCTCTTCCGGGATGGGCAATGCCACCCACAGTGCGACTCTGCAGAATGTCTGTTTGATGGCTACGACTGTGAGACTCCTCCGGCCTGCACGTGAGCCTGAAACCCTGACTTGGGGCTGGGGGTGGGGAGGGCAGGGTGAGGCAGAAGGAAGGACATAGGTGCCTCTGGGTTGCAGCGTGACCACAGCCTCAAGCTCTGGGGAGTTTCCACCCTTTTAACCGTTGCTAAGTAGGGGTAGAAGACACTAGTCTCCAGCCCGGGGGAATAGGGCAGCTTCAATATTTAACATGGGGACCAGGAAAGAGGGCACTGCCTCTGTCTGGGCTCCTCTCTAAGAGTTGTGGGAGCTCTGGCCTCAAGCCTCTTTCTCTATGCCCCATTGTCATGGAGTATCTCCCCTAGCAACCAGCACCCCTGAGGGAAAAGGGTCTTGGACTCTCCTTCAGGGAGACAGGAGAGCTTGGGAGGGTAGGGAGGGGGGCCAGTCTTAGGAGACAAGGGTGTCACAGACATGAGAGTATCTGGACTACCTGCCATCCAGGGCCTGACTAAGCCCATTGCTCCAGAGCTGTCCCCACTTAGCAACCAGTGCCCTAGAGGCAGTGGAATATCAGGCATCTCTCTGGAATGAAGAAGGGATAAGGTTTCTTTGGGGATCCTGAGTCTCCCTCTCCTCACCCCACAGTCCAGCCTATGACCAGTACTGCCACGATCACTTCCACAACGGGCACTGCGAGAAAGGCTGCAACACTGCAGAATGTGGCTGGGATGGGGGTGACTGCAGGCCTAAAGATGGGGATTCAGAATGGGGGCCCTCCCTGGCCCTGCTGGTGGTGCTGAGCCCCCCAGCCCTGGACCAACAGCTGCCTGCCCTGGCCCGGGTGCTATCCCTGACCCTGAGAGTGGGACTCTGGGTAAGGAAGGATAGTGATGGCAAGGACATGGTGTACCCCTATCCTGGGGCCCAGGCCGAAGAGGAGCTGGGAGGAACCCCAGATCCCTCACATCAAGAGAGAGCAACCCCTCACACACAGCCTGTGGGCAAGGAGACGGACTCTCTCAGCACTGGGTAAGAAGGCTGGGCAGGGGGATGCAGCAGACACCAGTTTTTTAATGGGTGGAGGGAAGGGAGCCAGGGACCAACACAGGGGTCTCTGAGGCGCCTCCCCCACAGGTTTGTGGTGGTGATGGGTGTGGATTTGTCCCACTGTGGCCCTGACCACCCTGCATCCCGCTGTCCCTGGGATCCTGGGCTCCTGCTCCGCTTCCTCGCAGCAATGGCGGCAGTGGGGGCCCTGGAGCACCTGCTGCCAGGACCCCTGCTGGCTGCCCATCCTCGTGCTGGCACTGGTAGGTAACCCCCCCCATCTCCCCAGACTTTGCTCCCAGACCCACTTTCATGCCAGCAACCAGCAATGGAGGCCAAATGACACAGGATGGCAGGGACCCCAAATGTTCCATGTGGAGACTGACCCTCTTGAACCTCTCATTCTCTAACTGGATCTCCTCATGGCCCGTTTGCTCTTCAATCTCCTTCCTCATTTCCCTAAGTACTTTATCCTAACCATTATCATCTGGTCTATTCTCTCTACTAAATCCAATCATCCCTCTGTCAAACAGCTACGCACACAAAAGAATCATAAACCGTATAGCACTTACTTAGGGCCAGGCCTTGCTCTGAAGGGCTTTACAATATCAACTCATTTAATCCTCCCGACAATGTCATGAGGCAGGTACTATTATTATTCCCATTTTACAAATGAGGAAACTGATGAAAGAAGTTACTGCACTTGCCCAAAGTTCTCACAGTAGTACCCAGCCTCACCAGAAATGGTCTCTTTTTGTGACTGTATCTCTCCCGCCAGCACCACCCACCAACCAGCTTCCCTGGCCTGTGCTGTGCTCACCAGTGGCCGGGGTGCTTCTCCTGGCCCTTGGGGCTCTTCTCGTCCTTCAGCTCATCCGGAGGCGGCGCCGAGAGCATGGGGCCCTCTGGCTGCCCCCTGGGTTCATTCGAAGGCCTCGAACTCAGCCAGCTCCCCGCAGACGCCGGCCTCCCCTGGGTGAAGACAGCATTGGCCTCAAGTAAGAGTGAGGAGGAAGGGGGCTCACGGAGGGGACTCTTTCCTGTAGAGATACTTATGATCAGAAGTTGATGACAGAGAAAGGGGAGAGGGGGAGGGAGGCTGCTGGAAATCCTGGAGACCCTGAAGGCCCTGTACCCAAACACCCCTTCCAGGGCACTGAAGCCAGAGGCAGAAGCTGATGAGGATGGAGTTGTGATGTGCTCAGGACCCGAGGAAGGAGAGGAGGTGGGCCAGGTGAAAGCACTGGGGCAGGAATGGTCCTGAGGTAATGGCAGAGTTGATGGGACAAGTCAACCTTCCTTCACTGATCCTTTTTCTGATCCCCAAGGCTGAAGAAACAGCCTCAGCCTCCAAGTGCCAGCTCTGGCCTCTAAGCGGTGACTGTCAGGAGCTCCCCCAGGCAGCCATGTTGACTCCTCCCCAGGAATCAGAGATGGATGTCCCTGACGTGGACACCCGTGGACCTGGTATGTGAGCCAACCCAGACCAAGAAAAGGAGAATTCCCTTTGACCCTTTTAGAATCAGAAAGCCTTTTGATATTAGAATTGAGAAAACTAATGTTAGAGTTAGTGCCTCAGAATAGTGATTCTCTAAGTGTGGTCCCAGGACAGAAGAATCAGCGTCACCAGGGAAATTGTTAGAAATACAAATTCTCAGGCTCCACTCCACAGCTACTGACTCAGAAATTTGAGATATTGGGGAATGTGTGTTACCCTCCAGGTAAGTCTGGTTCAGACTCAAGTTTAAGAACCACTGCCTTGGAATGTCAGAGAATCAAGGCGCACTGGCTCCTCTTACAGATGAGAAAACTGAAACGCAGAGAAAAGTAAAAAAGCCACACAAAATCAAGAGCCAGAACTAGACTTCCTGACACCTCAGGCTATGATTCTCCCTGAGTCTCAATGTTCTTTCTCCTCCTCCCCCAGTTATGTCCTTTGGATTGACTTGTCTCCCATTCCTCATGTCTCCCACCCACAGATGGGGTGACACCCCTGATGTCAGCAGTTTGCTGTGGGGGAGTGGAGTCCAGGACCTTCCAGGGGGCATGGTTGGGAAGCCCTGAGCCCTGGGAACCCCTGTTGGGTGGAGGGGCCTGTCCCCAGGCTCACACTATGGGCACTGGGGAGACGCCCCTGCACCTGGCTGCCCGATTCTCCCGACCAACCGCTGCCCGCCGCCTCCTTGAGGCTGGAGCCAACCCCAACCAGCCAGACCGAGCAGGACGCACCCCTCTTCACACCGCTGTGGCTGCTGATGCTCGGGAGGTTTGCCAGGTCAGTGCACACTGGGGTCGCTAAAGGGAACGGGGCACTCATAAGTAAAGCTAGGCAAAAACATCCCTTAGGGTTTGGCAGAGAGGAAGGTGGTGTGAGATTAGGGATTTGAAAAAGAAACAACAGCTGGTTATCTGGAATGAGCTCCAAATCCCGCCAACGGATTTGGAGCTGGTTAAGAGTGTGAAGGGCCTGAGCTAGCAGTCCAGGACATACCAGGGGTCACTGGCCCTCTCTGGACCCCCAGCTCCTACTCCGCAGCAGACAGACTGCAGTGGATGCACGGACAGAGGACGGGACCACAGCCCTGATGCTGGCCGCCAGGCTGGCGGTGGAGGACCTGGTTGAAGAACTGATTGCAGCCCAAGCAGATGTGGGGGCCAGAGATAAATGGGGTACGGATCTGGAGAGATTGGGTTGTGCTATGGAGAAATGGCACAGATGCGGTGTGAGATAAGATGCAAAAAAAGGAAGCAGCGGAGGGACCACCTGGAGACTGGGGGATTCCCTTCCACCTAGCTGTCAGGGGGGCAAATCTGCGGTGCGGTATCAGTATAGAACTCTGCCCCATCATCCTCAACAACATACACAAACCGCCCTAGCCCACTGGAAACTAGGCTGAGGAAGGAGCGTCTGTGGGAAGGGGGAGGGCTAGTGGGGGGAGGTCTCCCGGTCCCACCGAGCCCAGAACAATGCCCCATTGTCCCTCCCGCGCGCCGGTGACGTTACGAGAAACAAGGCTTCCTGCCGGCCGGCGGTCACCCGGGCAACGCTTCCGCCTTTGCAGTAACCCCGCGGGCCCAAATAAGTCCTTCCCCCAAAACGAGAATCCGTGGGAAACAGGAACCCAGGCGTCTGTTCCCCAGCCTCGGAGTAACCACCACCCACGACCTCCCCTAGGAAAAACCGCGCTGCACTGGGCCGCCGCCGTGAACAACGTCCGGGCCGCCCGCTCCCTTCTCCAGGCCGGAGCCGATAAAGACGCCCAGGACAGCAGGGTTAGACCGGGCGCGGGCTCCCTACAAAAACAAAATGGAGCAAAACAAAGCAAAACAGGGCGTGGGACAGGCGGAAAGCGCGGGAATCGCACACAACCTGAAGGGGGAAGGGCCAGTGGCCAAGTGGGTGGAGTCCGGAAGAGCCACCCTGTGGGCGTGGCCCTCCCTGACCTCGCCCCCTGGCTGTTTCTTCCGGCACAGGAGCAGACGCCGCTGTTCCTCGCGGCCCGAGAAGGGGCGGTGGAGGTGGTCCAACTGCTGCTGGGGCTGGGAGCTGCCCGAGGACTGCGGGACCAGGCCGGGCTAGCGCCCGGGGACATAGCCCGCCAGCGCAACCACTGGGATCTGCTGACGCTGCTGGAGGGGGCGGGGTCGCTGGAGGCGCATCACAAAACCACGCCGGGCCGCGGGGCGGATGCCTTGCCCCGCTCACGGACCGCGTCGGGAAGCTTGCCCCCTCGTGGGGGCGGGGTTCTGTCGCGCTGCCGGACGCTGTCGGCTGGGGCCGGCCCGCGTGGGGGCGGAGCATGTCTGCAAGCCCAGACTTTGTGCGTAGAATGGGCCGCGCGTGGGGGCGGAGCCTACTCGCATTGCCAGAGTCTTTCGAAAGGAGGAGCAGGAGGAGGCCCGACCCCCGGAGCCCGTAGGTTTTCTGCAGGCATGCGCGGGCCTCGGCCCAACCCGGCGATAGTGCAAGGAAGATCCGGGGTCGCTTCCGGGAGCGGTGGTGTGGCCTCGGCTGATGACTGGCCCTGCGATTGGGTGACCCTGGGAGCCTGCGGCCCCACCTCCAACGCTCCGATTCCGCCTCCCTGCCTTACGCCGTCCCCCGAGCGGGGATCCCCTCAGGTTGCCTGGGGTCCCCCAACCCACCAAGCAGTACCTTTAAACGCGGGAGGCGAGGGTCAAAAATAGGACGCTACATGACAGGGAGGGATTCTAAAAGTGGACACCCATTATAGGACATTCTGGAAAGACCTGATTTTAAGATCCTGGAGCCCCAAAAGTGAAGGGTCATGAGTATGCTATCCCTCCCCAAATGAGTGTATGCCCACTCCGTCTTCCACGTGGAGAAGCTCCAGCCCTGGAAAAAGGGTTTAGGGTGCTGGAATGACGAGGGCCCAGCCCTTCTCCCAGAAAATAAGGGTGAGGGGCTACCGAAGGGTGAAGTGGAACTGGGGAAGTACCTCTCAACTAGAACCAATAACTTTAGACATATAGGATGTGAGACGTTCTTTCCTGTATATGGTATCCAAAGGAAACCTCTATCACCCATCACATCCACCACCCACAAATGGCTAACAAATATTTATTGAGTGCCCACTATGTGCCAGGCACTGTAGGTGCTGAAGGGGGGGGCAAGGGCTACTCCAGCTGATGATTCCTTGCACTCTCCCCACTTCCCTCCTCAACAAACTATCGCAGGGATGAGGCGCCATTCTTCTCATCACCACCATCTCTTTTTAAGAGCTTCAAATCTGTCACCCCATAATAAAGCTTATTTGAAGTGTTAACCTTTTTTTTGGAAGAGTTGAGTGGAATGGGAAAAAATATGGAAATGACTGCATAGTGTTTTCAGAATTTTGTGACCTAAAATCAAAGTCATCCCTGTGGATGGAGGCTTTAACTACAATTTAAGAGAAAGAATAAGTAGATTGGGGGTACTGTGCTAATTTAGAATATCATCTGAAAGCAGGAATCTCTCATGGCCCAGGGAAAAACCACACACCCACAAACTAGACCATGCATATCCTTTGTCCTCTTCCAAGGACATTTAGTTATTCCTAAAGCCTTAAGCTGAGGAAGATGGAGAGAGCATCTCAACCATTATCCATCTTTCAGAAACATGTTTACACCTCTTTAATGGTGATGGGCCTGAGATATAGAGGCATGAGGCATTTTGAAAGCTAATAGTAACTTCCATTTATTGAGCATTCACTATTGCCAAATACTTTTATCACATTTAACCTTCACATCAACTCTACAAGGCAGGTGCTTGTAGAGCACTCTTTGAGAAACTGAGGCACAGACATTTTATTTGCCCAAGATTGCAAAGCATTAAGTGGTAGAACTAGATCTCTTCATCACATTTCATGCTCCAAACCACTCAGCTGTAAACATAATATGGCACATTACCGTTTAGAGGTCCTAGAATATCTCTGTCCTGCTCCCACCCTGGTGCCAGGCAGCCTGACCAGCACTGAGACCAAGCCAGGGAGGTGGTTGTCTCCCTTTTCCATTTCTATATCCTTCATTCATGACCAGAGGAAAGTTTCCCCTGACCCTCCTCTCACATTTGGTATATGCCTTGTACCCTGAATATAGTGTAACTACCTGGAGGGCAGGGATAACTATTCAATGCATATTTATTGAATACTTACTGTGTGTTGGAGCCACTGCTAGGGGTAAATGTGTATGTTTGAGGGCCCAACATCCCTGGTTCTGAGACCTCTGCTTCCCACTGGAACCATGCTCCTCCCAGTCCCCATAAGTCTTTTGGAAGCTGGGACAAAGGGGAAGGTCAAAGCCTACATTGGGGTCCTCTTAGGAAAGGGACCTGGGAGCGGGAGGGGGGTTCTGAGGAGCAAAACCACTTCCTGTGTAGCTAGTTCCTGTGTTGACAGAAAGAGCTGAAGGGGAGGAGGGGAGTGGAGAGAACAGAGCCGGGGGTTGAGGGTCTACTGAGACTTAAGATGAGAAGTCCAAGAGTCCTTCCCCATCATGAACCCCCTCCACTACTGCAGCTGGAGGAGCTTTTCCCAGTCTCTGTGCTCCCCTGGGGCAAGAGAGGTCGAGCAAGCAGTTTGGGTGGGAAAAGAGAACTGGAGGAAGTTGACAGGGATGGGCGGGGCCCGTGGGGGGGCTGACCAGGAACCCAGCTTCCTGCTCAGTACCCAGGCATCTAGCCCCTGGCTCACCCCCACCCCTTCCAGCCCCCACTCCCCTCAGGAACCTAGGGTTCCAGCCCTCCTCCTCCCAAATCCCAGCTACCCCTCCCCCATCAGTTTCTAAACCCCAGGGGATGGAGACCGAGAGACCCCAGGAAGAAGAGGAAAGTGACCAGGTGAGCTGCGCACTGCACTGGGCTGGGGAGGCTGACACTGGGAGAAAGGGAGGTGAGAGGACCTGGGGCAGAGATGTAGTGACAGGGGACTCGGGGGACTTAGAAGGGCTTGGGCAAACTGAGGCAGGAACAGAGACATAGAGAAAGGAAATGGGCTGTTGGCCTAGCCCCCTGCCCACCACACCCTCGCTTGATTGGACCGGATGTCTCCCAGCATCAGGGCCCCCATCAGGATGAGCATGACTGGCCCCCTGTGAACACCAGCAATCGGCCTTGGCGATCTGCTCCTCCGTCCCCTCCTCCTCCAGGGACTCGCCACACAGGTACCCTCACCGGCCCAGGGAGCTCCCCGACCTTGGTGCCCACATCCTTCCTGATCCCATTACCAAGGCCCACTCCATCGTGGGCCCTCTCCCCACCTCCTCCTGACTCCCCACTACACCCCCTCAGCTCTGACCCCAAGTGCCTAATCACCTTGCACCACCACCAACCCACCTGTCTGCCAATTACTCTGGGTCTCTGAGCCCTACCCCTCCTCTCCCCAGCCCTGGGGCCCCGCTCCGCCTCCCTGCTCTCCCTACAGACTGAGCTCCTTCTGGATTTGGTGGCTGAGGCCCAGTCCCGCCGCCTAGAGGAGCAGAGAGCCACCTTCCACATCCCCCAGAACCCCCCAAGCATAGCCCCAGCCCCACTCCGGCCTCTTGAGGACAGAGAACAGCTCTACAGCACTATCCTCAGTCACCAGGTGAGACACCTCCCCAGAAGGCAAGACCCAGGCTTCCTGGTCTCTTGGCCCTTGTTGTCTTTTGGGCCCTACCCCTCCTTCTCCCCAGCATCTGCCCGCTTGCCAGGCGTAGTCCCCTCATGCCCATCACAGGTGTCCCCTATACCCCTTTCACCAGCCTTGGCTCCTTTCAAGGCCTGTTCCTCTTAAAACTTTACCAACACCCTCCCTTTCCTCCACTCCTCCAGTGCCAGCGGATGGAAGCCCAGCGGTCAGAGCCTCCCCTACCCCCAGGGGGACAGGAGCTTCTGGAGTTGCTGCTGAGAGTTCAGGGTGGGGGTCGAATGGAGGAGCAAAGGTCCCGGCCCCCCACACATACCTGCTGAGACTTGAGCCCCCCCACCAGCCATTCTGCACTGCTGGGGCTCAAAGCTGGGCAGCCCACTGCATGCCCTCAACTCCTGTTTGGCAGGGGCACCAGAGACTGGAGGACCCAGGAGAAATCTCAATATTCATCACCCTCATCCACCTTTCCTGGGAATGGAGGGGGTGAAAGTCCTCAAACCCTGGGAATAGTCAAAGTAGGATGGTCATTTAACTCCCTCCCCCAGTGGAGGAAGCAGTGAAAGGATCCCAGCCACTGAGGGACACCCACCCCCTCCTTTGATCCCACGGAGTGGCTGTAAGTCTCTGTCCTAAGCTGTGAGACACCCTCAGTAGTCTAGCCACTAGGCAGAATCTGAGGGCAGGCCTCCAGCTCCCAAAAAAAGGCAAATCTCCCAAGGTTAGGGCCTGAGAGACAGTTCCACCTTCCTTCCCAGAAAGAAGGGAGAGAGGGCATTGCAAAGAGATAGACCATTCTCCCACCCCACCACCAGCACCCCGAGCCCCAGGACTGAGGGGCCTACAGGCTGTGAATGGACACTTAGCACTGCCCACCCTGCCTCCCCACTGCTGCTCTGAGTCTGATGTTTTGGTTGTATGAATAAATGTAATTCTCCTCCGAACTGAAGAAGACTGGTGTTTGGGGCTGCAGGGGAGCGGAGGAGGGGGGAGGAAGGTGAGGCCAGAGGCCGCCTCTCCACCCAGTCTGGCAAGAGGCCAGCTCCCCTCCCTGGCTGGTTAATTACTGGCTCATTAAGCAGCGGCTGGAGACCTCCCTAATTATACCCCCCCAACCCCCCCTCTTGGTTTTAATTAAGTAGAACAGGGAGGGGAGTCATTAGAACAAGAAATATGAACTGAGCTGTCTGTGAACCCAGGCATTCTAGCGGCCAGTCCACAACACCTAGATCCCTAATTCGGAACCCAGGCGGTGGCCCCCCAGCCCCAACAGGCCCCGCTTCCCAGGACGACGACATCCAGCCCCGGGGCCTCTGCATATTTTCCCCGAAGGTCTAGTCTCCTCCCCTCTTCCCCTCTTCCCTCTCCCCTCCTCCACTGGGTCCCAGTTCCTCTGTTTCTGTGTGTCTCTCTCCGCCCCCAGCTCCTCCCTGTTCCTCCTCTCTTCTCCCCTCCTCTTCCTCCCCGGCTCCCCTCCCCCAGCCTCCCTCCCTCGCTCCCCCCCTTCTCCCTCCTCCCTCCTCCCTCTCTCTCTCTCACACACACCCCCGGCTTGGGCCTCCTCTGTCTCTCCGGCTCCATTTTCTCCGCCGCCGGGGGCCGGGGTCTCCTGTGGGGGGCCCAGCCGGTACCCCAGGTCTCCCTTCAGGGCCGGGGTGAACCTCCGGGGGAGCCGGGAGGGGGGAAACGGGTAGGGGTTGGGGCGGAGGGAGCAGCGGCCCCACCGAGTTTGGGGGGGGGAAGTAACCAGGCGGGGGGAGGGGCGGAGAAGGGAGGGGGCCTCAGGGCCCCCCCCCAACTATGGACGAGCGGCTGCTGGGGCCGCCCCCTCCAGGCGGGGGCCGGGGGGGCCTGGGATTGGTGGGTGGGGAGCCTGGGGGCCCTGGCGAGCCTCCCGGCGGCGGAGACCCCGGTGGGGGAAGCGGGGGGGTCCCGGGAGGCCGAGGGAAGCAAGACATCGGGGACATTCTGCAGCAGATAATGACCATCACCGACCAGAGCCTGGACGAGGCCCAGGCCAAGTGAGTGCCCCCACCCCGGGACCCTACACAGACCCAGCAGAAGCCCCATTCACAAGCTCTGAATCTTCTGGGAGTCCCCACCCCCACCCCCCACTCCAGGACCCTCTCCAGGATCCTACAGCTCTCTTCTCTCCTTACTCCTGGGAGCCCCAGGATAAGCCATCCCTCTCAAACCTCCCTTCACCACCAGACCCTGAAATCTTCAAAGAGGGGAGCCCAGGGTGGTCTCACTGCCCTCCCCACAACCTCTCACTGACTCCCATACTCCCCTGGAACATCCTTCCACCTCCAGAGAGCCCTGTTCTGGCTCTTAGACTAAGAGACTGCTATGCTGTCTTCCTAACTCTCCACCCAGCCCACCCCCATCCTCTGCAGACCTCAGCCCTCCCCAAAGTTCCTACCACTTCACCATGGCCCAGCCTCCAAAGGTCCTCACCCAGCCCTCGGCCCCTGCTCAGCCAGACACTAGGAGCATCAGAGCCCCCAGCCTTGCTCAGTTCCCAGGACCCTCCGTACACATCTGTATTGAACTCCCCCACCCCCTCTCTGGCACCTCAAACTCTGACTCTTCTCACAGTTTCCATCTCTTTTCCTCTGAAATCTACCTGGTCACCTTTGTGTCAGCAGTCACCCCCAAATTCCTTCTAGACCCATTTCCCACACCCCTGTGCATGCCCACGGTGCCTTTATCTTGCTGCCTGCACCTTCCCTCCATCTTCCTAAACCCAAGCAGCTTCCCCACATCTCCACATTCCAGGAACTGATCTCTCCCCAACAACTCCCCCAACTCCATTCTGCCCCCACCCCCGCTTTCTACCTCCCTTCTTGTTCCCAGGCTCACCCTCACCCTCATGCCCCCCCCCCCCCCCCCCCCCCCTGTCCCCCAACCCGAAAAAAAAAAAAAAAAAAAAAAAAAAAAAAAAAAAAAAAAAAAAAAAAACCCCCCCCCTGCCCCCCCCCCCCCCCGTTTTTAGCTCCTTAACTGTTCTTTCCCCTTCCTCCCAAGGAAACACGCCCTCAACTGCCACCGCATGAAGCCTGCTCTCTTTAGTGTCCTGTGTGAAATCAAGGAAAAAACCGGTACGTGGGTCCCTTCTGATTCCTCACCTCTGGGGACTGAACCCTGTTCTTTATAGGACTCAGGCCAAGAGTTTGACATCTCGGGGCCCTGGGGACAGTAGGGGTTATGGAAGTTGCTAAGGGGAACTGGGGAGGGGACCAAAGCCTGGAAACTTGGGTCTCCAGGAGACACCAGGAGGGCTGAGAGCTGGCTCTGGGTTCCCTGGGTCCCTAAGTTCACTCGCCTGCATGCTAGGCCTCAGCATTCGAAGCTCCCAAGAGGAGGAGCCGGTGGACCCACAGCTGATGCGCCTGGACAACATGCTTCTGGCAGAGGGTGTGGCTGGGCCTGAGAAGGTGGGGGGCTCAGCCGCAGCAGCTGCAGCCGCTGCAGCCTCCGGGGGCGGCGTGTCCCCTGACAACTCCATCGAACACTCCGACTATCGCAGCAAACTTGCCCAGATCCGCCACATCTACCACTCGGAGCTGGAGAAGTACGAGCAGGTGAGGAGACCAGGCCAGAGCGGGTGCGAGGAGAGGCCCCAGCGGGGAATCCCAAGGCCAGAGGGCCCCCTCCTCACGGCGCCCCGGCCCCGCTGCAGGCATGTAACGAGTTCACGACGCACGTCATGAACCTGCTGCGGGAGCAGAGCCGCACTCGGCCCGTGGCTCCCAAGGAGATGGAGCGCATGGTGAGCATCATCCATCGCAAGTTCAGCGCCATCCAGATGCAGCTCAAGCAGAGCACCTGTGAGGCCGTCATGATCCTGCGCTCCCGCTTCTTGGATGCCAGGTGGGGCTCCTTCCCGCTCTTCTCCAAGCCTCTGGGCCACCGCGTTCCTTGCCACGGTGCTCCGTGCAGGGGCACCCTCCAGCGTGGCGCAGGATGGAGGCCCTGCCGGGACAGCCGGCCTCCTCACCGCCGCTCTCCCTCCTCCGTAGACGAAAACGCCGCAACTTCAGCAAACAGGCCACTGAGGTCCTCAACGAGTATTTCTACTCCCACCTGAGTAACCCATATCCTAGCGAGGAGGCTAAGGAGGAGCTTGCCAAGAAGTGCGGCATCACTGTCTCTCAGGTACTGGGGAGGCCTGGGGTGGGGGGTGGGTTTCAGGTTAAATGCTCTCTGATTCTACTGACTGAGGGCCTTACAGGGGGAAAGGTCTCCACCTGACCCTCCTTTCTGCTCAATACCCCACAGGTCTCCAACTGGTTTGGCAACAAGCGGATTCGCTATAAGAAAAATATTGGAAAGTTCCAAGAGGAAGCAAACATCTATGCTGTCAAGACGGCCGTGTCAGTCACCCAGGGGGGCCACAGCCGCACCAGCTCCCCGACACCCCCTTCCTCTGCAGGTGGACTCCGCTGCCATCCTGGCTGGCTATCTTGCACACTTCCTGCCTTTGTTTCCACTTCCTGTCTAGGCAGGATCACAGCAGAGAGGGGGCCTTTTGGGGTGAGAGGGACCTAGCTGAGATGGGGTGATGTCAGGGGACAAAGGCCACCCAGCGAAGTTACTTCTGCCTGTCTTCCAGCAAGTGGCCAGGGAGGGAGGGGAAGGCTCAGCAACGGCCTGCTCCTCGTTGCAATGTCTTAGGGGTAAGTTGTGCACTGTGGCACACCCCCAGAACTAGTTCAGAGGGCTTTTTGGAAACAGAACTGTGGGAATCTCCTGTCTGCCATCACAGGCTCTGTTACACTCTTCCCTAATTTCCTGTCTGCTCCCCCAAGGCTCTGGCGGCTCTTTCAATCTCTCAGGATCCGGAGACATGTTTCTGGGGATGCCCGGGCTCAACGGAGATTCCTACTCTGCTTCCCAGGTCAGGTGGCCCATCTCCCCTCGAGTAGGGCTTTCCCGAACTCGGTTTCCCTCTCTTCAGGGTATGAGATTCCTCACTGTGTCATACCCTTCTTTGCTGCCTGCAGGTGGAATCACTCCGACACTCAATGGGGCCAGGGGGCTACGGGGATAACCTTGCGGGAGGCCAGATGTACAGCCCTCGGGAAATGAGGGTGAGTGCACACCTGACGCTCCCTTTGTCCACCTCTCACCTGGACAGGACGGCCTTTCCCTTGGCAGCGTTGTCTCCCACACTGGATTTCCCAGAGCCCTGCCCCAACCAGCTCTCTCTTTTTCCAGGCAAACGGTGGCTGGCAGGAAGCTGTAACCCCGTCCTCAGTGACATCTCCGACAGAGGGACCAGGGAGCGTTCACTCTGACACTTCCAACTGATCTTGCCCCTCAGGGCCACAGGGGTGGGGGTGCACAAGGCGACTCGTGAAGAGGACACAGGCATCCAGAGGACAAACCCCAGACACAGGAGAAGCACAAGACAGAGAAGGGCAAATGGGGTCATCCCTTCCCCAACCAGACTCTCTGTGCTGGGGGTGCTTACTACGTGGCAGGGAGAATGGGGTCCCCTAAGGGGAGAATGGGGTCTCTCTCCCCTTTTTCCTTTTTTTCAGTCTTTTTTCTCCCCCTTTTCTCTCACACACAAACCATACACCCAGAATCCTGTTGTTCAGATCGCTTTCCTTTTGCTCTACCTGCCATACCATTTTCTGTTTCTGTCTCTTTCCCTGGGCTCCCCCCTCTCCCTCCCCCACCCCACTTATCTGCTCTGGGATCTGTGGAGAAGCCAGCCCTGCCTGACCAGAGACGCCAAAACTGGGGACACAACTTCTGGACAGAGGACATGGGCCGTGAACCCTGTGCCTCCCCACCCCCTGCCCCTCCAGATGGCTTTATTACCTCATACGCAGCTCATCTTAAACCAATAGAATCGCTCGGTGGACGAGAGTGTCTGACTCAGATATCTACCTCGGAGGGAGTTTCTGCTACTTTAGGGAATTGTTGACTGGGCTTTGGGGTTGATTTTTTTTTTTTTTTAAAGGAAAGAAACAAAACCCTGGGATCCATCTGTACTTTTTAAATTTTTTTGTTGCTGTTATCGGTTCTCAATTTTTAGTTTGGGGAAGTAGATGTTTTTATAAATATATTGATTTTTTTTTAATTTCTTGTTTTCCCATGTTAGGGGTGATAGCCAAAGGGGTCATAAGAGAAAGGGGAACAAAAAGAATTTGTAAAGAGGCCCACCTGGCTCCAGTCCTGTCCATCAGAAAGTATGTTTAGCAGGGCACCAAGCCTGCCCCCCTAAAATTGCTGCGATGTTCTTTGCTTATGCAGGCAGCTCTCTGCTGTTTGGTGTGGAGGTAGTCAGGGGCTTGCTCTGCTGACCTATCCTCCCTCCCTCCCCCCCACACAACCCTTGGGCAGGGCTGGACTCAGTAATTTCAAGGAAGTGCCACCTTCCCCTGTGAATGACACATCTTTAAATCTTTTTAAACTACTATTTGCAGACTGGAAAGGGAAGAATGGGGAACGGGTTATTGCCAAATATGTTAAATGTGGGTTGGGGTGCTTGTATATGTATCTCCCTCAATTTCCCCAGAAACAAGGCATTTTTTTTTCTCAGTACAAAATCGAGGGTGGGGAGAGAGAGGAGGGAGGATGCAAAAAGCCAGGTGTGGGGGAAAGTAAAATCACCAATGTCCCATCCTTGGCCAGAACCCCACCATCTGAGCCCCTCAAACATCCTCAGGATTTTACAAGACTGTCATAGTGGGGAACCTCTCCTGTCAAAGATTCAGGCAGGACTGGAGGGGAGCAGATTAGATATGTGATGGGTGGTGGGCGGGAGGCACGGGCCGGGGGCAGTTCTCTCCTCACTTGTAAACTTGTAGTTTCACAGAAAAGAAGAAAAAAAAACACGCAGTTTTAAATAAAGAAATTTCTTTTTTCCCTGGGTTTAGTTGAGCATTATTTTCAAAAACATGAGAAACCCCAGAATAAAATCTTTCTCTCATAAAGCCCCGAACAGGTGTTTCCCCCGACTCCTCCCAGCCTTGCCCTCACCAGCCAGGTCCCATGGTTCACCCTCAACCCTCCCCAAGGGAAACAGCTAGGCCTGAACCCTGTTGCCCAGCAACCTTACCTAAGCAATATGGGGCTCCAGTCGTCCACCAGGCAAACCCTCGGTGGACTGACGGAATGAGTTGGGGGCTCTGAGTATTGAGAGATCCCAGGAGGTACACTCCCCACCCCCATGGATGTGGCTATGCCCAGAGACTGGCAGTACCTAAGGGTGGGGTGATAATTGTTTCTACTCGTACCTGAAGGACTCTTGTCCAAGAAGCATGAATTCCTAGCATTCCCTGTGGCGGGACAGGACGGGAAGACGGGGGGTAGGGGAGAGGTACAAGCCCCACCTAGGGCAGTGGCCACAACACTGAGGGGCAGACAGAGCCAGGAGCCTGGGAAGGAAGCAGGATGGCAGCAGGGGCAGCGGCAGGAGCCTGGGTGCTGGTCCTCAGTCTGTGGGGTGAGCCACTCCCCTCACACCAATCCTCCCCACAGAAAGCACTTCATCCTCCTCCCCACATCTGCCCAGAACTTTTCCTGGAACCCGGGCACTGCTTTTCAAGCTCCCTCACCCATCTTGTCCTAGTTTTGTTAGCTCTCCCTTTCCCACCTACCCCTCCACCATTGTACTGTCTCCCAGGGGCAGTAGGAGGCGACCGAAACATCACAGCCCGGATTGGGAAGCCACTGGTGCTGAACTGTAGGGGAGCCCCCAAGAAACCACCCCAGCAGCTGGAATGGAAACTGGTAAGCAGGGCTCCTGCCACAGCTTCCCCACCTCCAGAGACCAGGGATGATTCGCTTCCCCACCTCCCCGCCAAACGAGTCCTTTCCCAAAGGACTTGCACTGTTCAGTCCCCTCTCCTCTGTCCCCAGAACACAGGTCGGACAGAAGCTTGGAAGGTCCTGTCTCCTCAGGGAGGCTCCTGGGACAGCGTAGCTCGAGTGCTCCCCAACGGCTCCCTCCTCCTGCCGGCAGTAGGGGTCCAGGATGAGGGGACTTTCCGGTGCCGGGCAACAAGCAGGAAGGGAAAGGAGACGAGGTCTGCCTACCAAGTCCGAGTCTACCGTAAGAGTTCCAGGGCCTTCTCCATGGCCCACCTCTCATCTAAGGAAAAGCCTTCAACCCCAGCCCTTGATTCCTTGGCCCTGGTGTGTGAGAACCTGTGACTTCAGCAGCCCCAGTTCCCACACCTGCGCGTGTCTTCAAAGCTGCAGCCTCTGATTGAAATTTTCCCTCCTTCAGAGACTCCTGAGAAGCCAGAAATTATCAATCCTGCCTCTGAACTCATGGCTGGTGTACCCAATAAGGTAGTGGGAGAAAGAGGGGAAGTAGAAAGCAGTCCTGAGGAGAGGAAGGGGGTGTAAGGTCTGTGTGTGTGTGTGTGTGTGTGTGTGTGTGTGTGTGTGTGTGTGTGTGTAGTCTCTTATTTTCAAAGATGACGAACGTCACTCTTTCCCCAGGTGGGGACATGTGTGTCTGAGGGGGGCTATCCTGCAGGGACTCTTAACTGGCACTCAAACGGGAAACCTCTCATACCTGACGGCAAAGGTAAGTCCCAAAGTCCCCCCTCCCAGCTGCTTTCTTTCTGACTGCTCCCCCACACCCACCGTGGTATATCTTGCCTTGTCTTCCCTTCCCCGCCATAGGAACGTCTGTGCAGGAAGAGACCAGAAGACATCCTAAGACAGGGCTTTTCACACTCCAGTCAGAGCTGACGGTGATCCCAGCCCAGGGAGGAGCTCCCCACCCCACCTTCTCCTGTAGCTTCCGCCCTGGACTTCCCCGGCGTCGAGCCCTACACACAGCCCCCATCCAGCTCACAGTCTGGGGTGAGTGGAGGCCCTCAGAGAAGGACGAGTTAAGCCCATGGCCACTGGGACCACACACAGGTATAACTCTCAACTTCATCCCCTCTGCCCCAGAGCCTGTGCCTCCGGAGGTCCAAGTGATGGTACAGCCAGAAGATGGAAAAGTAGTTCTTGGTGGTACCCTGACCCTGACCTGTGAAACCCCTGCCCAGTCCTCCCTTCAAATCCACTGGATCAAGGATGTGAGTGACCTGGAGAGGGGGCTGGGAAGTAGACAGACACATCACTGGCAACTAGGACAGGAGGCTCATGGAGAGGCAGACAAGAAGCTGGGAAAGATGACAGACTATCTGAGGATGTGAAGACAAAGACAGGAGTATGGGATGTATGGAGATGTTGTAATAGTCTCCTGCCCCCCTTCTTTCCCCAGGGCATACCCCTGCACATTCCCCCCACACCTGTGCTGCTCTTCCATAAGGTGAAGCTTGAGGACCAGGGAACCTACAGCTGTGTGGCCACCCATCCCAGCCATGAGCCCCAGGAAAGCCCTGCTGTCCATGTCATCATCGGTGAGACCTCTCTCCAAACCCCAGGGATCCTGGGGCTGGGTTAAGGGACAGTGCAGACTCCAGTTCCCTAGCCCATCCTGGCACTGTCCCCAAGAATCACACCACCCCTCCTCAGTGCACCCACATCCAGGCCTCCTCTGCCCCAAACCCTCCCAAGAGAGCGGTCCAGCCTATCCCCTCTCTCCTCTGAACTGAAGAAAGGGAAAGACGCCATCAGGGCTCCCACTAAATAGCCTTCTCTCAAACTGAGACCTTCCCTTCTAACTTGCTCTGACTTTGTCTTTCAGAAGCAGACAAGCCAATCGCAGGTGAGGGGTTGGAAGCAGACGAGCCCACGTGACTAGGGGATGGATGGTCAACAAGAAAGGAATGGTGAGTGGTGGAGGCTGGGCCCTCACTTCTCCCCATCTCTCTACAGGCTCTGTGGAAGGGCAGGGACTGGGAACTGTAGCCCTGGCCCTGGGGATCCTGGGAGGCCTGGGGATAGCCGCCCTGCTCATTGGGGCCATCATGTGGCGAAGACAGCGACACCGAAGAGAGGAGAGGTGAGTGGAGAAAACACCTCAGACTTGGGACCTCCAGGCAGCAAGAAGGGGTGTGGGGGGGAGGAATGATGGAGTGCTAGAAACCATGCGCACAATTCTCCCCAATCCCCCTCCCCAGGAAGGCCCCAGAAAACCAGGAGGAAGAGGAGGAGCGTGCAGAGCTGAATCAGTCAGAGGAGCCAGAGGCAGCTGAGAGCAGTGCAACAGGGCCTTGAGGGGTGCACAGCTAGACCCCAACCGTCAGCCCCCTTTTCTCTTCCCCCTGCTCTGTTCTGGCTCCAGAGCAGTTCTCCCCTGCATAACCTGTACCCCACCTCACCAAGCTTGCTTCCACAAGCAGAGCCTCCCATAGTGATAAGTAAACACCTTACCCATTTGCTCTCGTGCACATCTATGTGTGTGTGTGTGAGTGTGTGTGTGTGTGTGAGACGCCCTCACCCCCTGAATCCTTGAGAGCCTTGAAGAAGAGGAGCTCACCCTCACACCTCCCCACACCAGATATTTACTCAAGTTGGGGAGAAGATGCTCCTGTCCTGGAAGGAAGGAGGTAAGGACAAAGGTGGGCAGAGCTCCCATCAATACATCTCACCTTGTTTATTGAATTTATAATAAAGGAGGTAGTGAGGGGAAGAAAGCACTTGAGAGTCAGAACCCATATTAGACACTGGGGAGAAAGAAATTAAGTTAAATCAATAGGGGGAAAGTAGGGGAGAGTCAGAGGGAGCCTTGCCCATCTTTCAACATCAAATCAATAAACATGGGGGAAAGCAAAGGATCAGGAGAGAGAAGAAACAGACATTCTCTTCTGTCTGTCCTCCTGTCCCAGAGTTGGGAGTTACAACACTACTCAGTGAGTTGAGAGCAGAGGTTCTCCCATACTCTGCACAGATGCCACTCCTCCTCCTCACCCCCTCCTAGCAGGTGGCCAGGGTTGGCCTTAGCCAATAGAGACAGGAGTTGGGGAGGAGGGGCCAGGAGTAAGGAAGGGTCAGCAAGGACCCCCAATACTGATTCTCCTCTGGCTGGAGGTGGGCAGGAAGGAGACAAAGCTCAAATACTGAGCAGCCAGAAAAAGAAGAAGATGGCGAGAAACAGGAAGAGGGAATCCTGCCAGCTGGAGGCCGGGTGACCCTGTCCCAGATCCACACCTGTAGGAGAGAGGAAAGCTGTGGAAGAAGCATCCACTCCTAGGTTGGGAAGGGGCCTGAGCTGAGGGAAGGCTCTTACCTGTACCCCGACGGAATGGCTCATGGGTGTTGAAGACGGTGGTGAAAAAGCCAAAGGGAAAAGCACCGACACCAAATGAGAAGTGAAAGCCCCCGGTATCGCCAAATGGCTGGAATCCCTAGGGAGGTGAAGAAAGTCAGAGGAGAACTAGGCAGATCTTTGGCAAGGATTGAACACAATCAGGCAAGACTCACCCCTCTGCTCTCTGGAGCTGGTCGCTGGCCCTGAGGGCGAGGTGGAGTTTTCAATCTGAAGAACAGGAGAGGGGCTAGCAATTAGAAACATTCTCTCCCCTTCCACACCCCACTCCCAGGGCAGAAGCCCGCCATCTTCCCTCAGCACCACCCCACCCCCTCTCTCTCACCTGGGGTCCTGGGGCTTCTGGCTCCCTCGCCCATAAAGAGGGACAACCTTTTCTCTGCTGATCCCAGCTTTACACACTGGGCACTCTTGCCGCTCTGGCCGCGTCTCCAGCCACTGAGGGAGAAAATGAAGTGGTTTCCAGTTCACAGCAGGGTCTTTCAACTCCTCAGACCTCCCCATTTCCCTCTTCATCTCCTCTGAGTACGCACCTGATGAAGACAGGGCCAACTGGATGGGGGGAAAAAAAGAAGGTCAAACCAACTACCGAAAGGCAGATACGGACCCGACCTCACAGAGTCTGATCTCACCCCCTCTTCCCAGGTATTACCTACTGTTTCTTTTCATATTTTTGACAACCTCTACCATGCCAGCCAATATGGCCTTCCCGCTTCTCTGATCTTACAATATGTAAAGCAATATACATCCTCTTCTCTCCCTCCCCCCCCCAACACACTCACACACCCATCCCCTCCCTTCTCTGCTTTTCAACTTAAGTTTTCAGGTCTCTTCAACCAGGGCTTTCCAGATATCCTCTTTCAGCCCCAACCCCATCCCTGCCCCTATCACTCCCAAACCAAACCCCCTTTACTAACACCTGCCCCCACTACTCCTTTTCCTCTCCTCTATGCTCAATAAAGTCCCTATTTCCACCATCCTTTACCTCTCTGGGTTGCCCCTTCAGTGCCCTTGTACTCACGTTTGTCATACCACTTCCTACCAATATCTCATCTGAATGTGATCCCACATTCCCTAGGTTTCCCCTACTCAACTAATAAGGCGTGCCTCCCCTAACCTTTGAGTCTAATCTTTTAACGCCTGTACAGCTAAGACCCCTCACATTCTGGGGTAAGGGGGCTCGGGTCTCACCTGTACAGATGTGCTGTGCCTCCCCCGCCCCGCCCCACTTCCTCTTAACACACCCCTCAGCTCCTAGTTCCTATGACTCTCCGTCCCACGGGTCTCCTCTGTACAGACGTGACCCTCTCGCCCACACATACCCAAAGAGACTAAGTCCCCTCCTCGGGACTCACCGATGGGGATGTGCCCTCCGATTATCTGTATGATTGTATGCCACCCCGTCGCCAGCACCCCCCCAAAGTAAGGAGTTAAGCCCCACTTCTTTTCTCCCCCTCCAGGATTCTCACCAGTACAGGTGGCCACACACACTGACCACAGCTTCCCGAGCAGTCTCCAAACATATATTACATTCGAAGGTCGCGCCCGCCCCGCCCCGCTCGCGGTTTGGCCCTTCGGGGCCCCCGTCCTCCTCCTCTGCGGCTGCCATGGCCGATTCTGTTTCGCCTTCACGTACCCCTTAATCCCCCCAAACACACACACACACACACACACACACACACGCCCCAACAACGAGAAACCGCCTCCAGCCCACGATCGTTGGGCGGGCTTCAAGGTTTTCAAGGTTTTCTAGATGCTATTGGCCTGAGTGACTGACAATCACACAGTTCAAAAGAAAGGATTGGTCCAAAGGGTCCAAAGGGTAGCGGTGAGGTTTGCGCAGCCCTGCCCTTGCACAATTATTATTGGCTGATACAGTCTCAGTCAGCATGCAATGCGATGGGATTGGTAACAATTTGATACGTTCCGTCGCCCGACTAGGGGGAGCTTTATTCGTCTGATTAGCTGCCAGTCATAACCAAATGCCAGAAGCAATTGGTTCGGGACAACACAGGCCTCGCCTACCAGAAGCCCCCTTCCTTTCCTTCACTTCCCCTTTCAGAGAATGTCCGGATTCCTATTGGACTTTGGAGCGCAGGGCTCCAAAGCACTTGATTGGCTGGAACTCGATGGAAAATGGTGGTTAGGTAAAATGCGCGTGCGCAGCAGGCGGCGGGAAGGGGTGGGCCAATCCGGTGAGGGTTAAGCCTTCTCTGGTTCCATCCCTTCACCTCCGCCTTGTAGCCATGGTGACTGCTCTACGATTGGCGGGGTTTGGGGTTCAAAGGCCTCGGCTCGGCCTCATCCGGGTCCTCCGGCTGTGGTCTCTCTAGGCTGATTGGGCAGTTTCTTTCACCCCTGATTGGCCGAGACCGGAAAAGACGGCGAAGAGCTCGTCAAGAGACCAAATACTAGGGTCGCAGGGTTCAAAATGGCTCCGGCCTCCTTCGCTGACGTAGAGAGCAGAACTTCGGGTCGCCCCTCCCTTTCAGTGAAGAAGGGAGCAGAACTGGGATCAGCTCGACATTTGGATGGTGCGAGCATCGATCTGCGGCGCTGGTGTTAACCCATCTCCTTCGGCTGGAGGAGTCAGCCCGCTCCTCCTTAGGTGATTTGCATAACAACTAAAAGCCCACACCTTTTTAATGTGACACAGTATGACAGAGTTGATCTCAACTCCGTTTTGAACCTTAAAAGCAGAAAAAGCCTAGCTCCACCCCTTTGTGAGTAGGTGCCGACGGGGCAAGGCCCGCCCCTTTTTAGGCGACCCGCGGCGGAATGGGTTAGGCCCGCCCCTTCCGTCCTATAATGTGTCCCGCAGAACTGGGGTCTTCCTCCTGGGTTGGACCCCTGGGACTTGGGCAAGCCAGAGCTTGGGCTTTTGTACGAGTTTGGGCCTTTTCTACAGTCAGTGACCCTCACTGTGGCCCAAGGAGCAGAACTAGGTAACAGTCCTCCCACTACCAGTGTTCTTTACATCCTCTACCTCAGGGCCTGTAAACTCGAGCAGGGCGAAGGTGTGTCTGGCCGCGGGGACAGGCTGAGGGCAGTTCAACACCCAGATAAAAGGTCCCACGTGACTCGAGTGAGGAAAGGTGAGAGGTTGGAAGATGCCAGTTGCCTAGGGGAGGGAGGGGGAGGTGAAGGTACAGGATGCCTGTAAAGGCTTAGGAGAAAAGTTAATTGAAGAAGTGGAAACCAAGGAGAGGAGTGATGGAATGATGCTGGTAAAGGGATAGTAGAAGTATGGGGAAGAGGAGATCAGGGGCTGGAGAGGGAAGAGATACAAGACTACAAAATTAAGGAGGCATGCTCATCCAGAGTAATCTAGCGGGTTTTTTTGTTTGTTTGTTTGTTTTGGAAAGCAAACCTAATGCCCAGTTTCTATTGGAAAAGATGCGCCCAGACTTTATGTTGGGAAGAGGGGCTGTCTGCTTCAATGACTAAGGAGACCGATAGGAAGAAACTAGAAAAGCAAAAGTATTCAGGTTAAATAAAGACCGTAGGAGGACGGGCAGGGAGAGGGCCCGAGAGTATCCCTTCTCTTGAAAGAGGGAGCTGGACTGCTGGGAGATAGTGGGGGCGGGGTGGGGGAGGGCAAAAGTCATGGAGAACCAGCGAGAGCTGGAGGGTCAGGGTGACGGAGCCCTGGAGAGAAGACGACAGGTGTAGAACTCAGTGCTTGGTATATAGTAGGTGCGTGAAAATATCTGGGATTGAATGGGGGACAGGAAAGAGGTTTTTGGAGAAGAGCTGGAGTTGGAGGGAATAAACAGCAGATAAGGGAGTTAAGGAGAATGGAAGAAACCTAGTGAAATTTCCAGGAAGAGGAGAGCTGATGAAGAAGGAATGGGCCAAGGAAGTAATACAGCACCAAGGACACACAAGCCGTGTGTGCTGAAAGGGAGTTGGAGGAAAAAAAGATGCAGCTGGAGCCAGAGAATGCCAGAGACCGAGGCAGAGCCCAACCCAGCTCTCGCGGGGCGGAGCTACCAAGAGGAGACTGGTCGTTGCGGGGAGGAGATGCCTGGGTCCCTGGGAGGCGATTGGCAAAACGGGCCGCCCATCACCGCCCCCTACTTCCTGGCCCTCCCCGGAAACCAGCAGGCGTTGGGGAGGGGTGGGGGGAGGATAGCGGCAACAGCGGCCCCAGCCCTCAGAAAGACAGCAGGAAGGGAGGGAGGGAGGGAGCGAGCTGGGGGGACAACCCCCCACCATTCCTACCGCAATGGGCCCAGCCTCCCACTTTCACCTCCCCTCCATCGGCCGGGGCTAGGACACCCCCAAATCCTGTCG
Source organism: Ailuropoda melanoleuca (assembly GCF_002007445.2). NCBI lineage: Eukaryota > Metazoa > Chordata > Mammalia > Carnivora > Ursidae > Ailuropoda > Ailuropoda melanoleuca. The sequence continues at coordinate 27,223,691 of NC_048222.1, read as the reverse complement.
CCCCTTTGGCACCGACACCCCGACCGAGGCAGAGACACAGCCACCCGCCACCACCGCTGCCGCAGCCTGGCTGGGGAGGGGGCCAGCCCCCTGGGCCCCCCACCCCACTGAGGTGGGGGCGGGAAAGGGATGGGAGGAAGCGGGAGGAGGGTGCTGAGAGGGACTTGGAGGAGGGGATGGGGGAGAGATTGGGTCTGGGAGGCGGACTGGGGAGAGGGTTGCTGGGGAAAGGAGAGGGGCCCTAAGAGGGAGGAGACCCGGAGACCCTGTGAATTTGGGATGGGGGTGTGGACAGAGAGTCCTGAAGAGGGAATTCCTGACACCTTCCCCAATTCCTTTTCCTGCCCTTTGGCCCCACATGACTCTTAGGGGGTTGTGGCCGGGAGAAGGCGGTTTATTTCCCTCCCTCCCCCAGCAGAATTTGCTTCCTAGGAATGCCCTCAGATACCTCTGTTTCCATCTAGGCACAGGACCTTTCTCAGTGGCCGTCCACACTGGGCTAGATCCTTACACACAGATGCTTTGTGGGGGGCCATGTTTTCTACATTGAGTCTGTGTGCCTTTGACATGTTTAATGGCTTATGTGCAGCTAGCTTCTCCCTATGCTATCCATGGATTGTGGAGAAACGATGTGTTATTTTCCATCAGGATTGCCCATTCTCCTGTCTTATGTCCATGTCTCATGTCCAGTCTTGACATCATTCAAATGTGTGAGTTTTTATATATTGCATCCATTATGTGGTTTCATGTTTCTTGCACATTTTATTTTATGCTTTGGCATATTTTGCGTATAAAGATTATACCTTACTTGTTTTGGTTCATATATTATGTCCATGATCCTGTCACATGCGGTAGTCTTCATGTGTGGGATACTGTGGTTTAGTTGAGTAGTGCGCACTCCTGTTGTGGTCGGGTTGACCTGTTTGCTGCATGTGTTTTCCCAGTCAGGGTTCACACCACACCTATCTGTGCTTCTTTACATATTTTTCATATTTACGCTGATGTGACATGTCCATAGGATCTGTGCTTCTGGTTATACATACTATTTATTTCATAATTTTATTGGCAGTATATTTTCGTGAGTCATATGCACATTAACCCATTTGGCACTCCGTGGTGCTTATTAATCCTTGGGCATTTCTGCTCCAGAGAGGGTCACTTAATGTCATGTATTAGAGAAAAAGGTGACGAAGCCTCCATGTCCCCAGAGAACCATCCCCATATGCCTTACCTCGCTGACCTTCCTGGCCTGTCTCTTCACATACATTCTCTCTCCAGTGGCTATGGACAGCCTGTCTTCTCCGTGCATGCCACAGGGTCAGCCCTGCTGTGCACATTATCTGTCCCCCACTCTTTTTGCATTGTTGGCTTGTATTTGATGACAGCAGCATCTCTCCCCTGTGGCATGTTAATCCCCATTCTGTATGTTTCTCTCCTGTGTGAGATGGGATGCGCCATCTTGATTGTTGGTGCTTTCCCTTCGATGTGACCGTGTATGGTATGTGCATTTCAGATTGGTTACTGTTAGGCTTCTTATGTCCACTGCTTTCTTGGTGACTTACCTTTTCACAGTTAATAGTCCTCAAGAGTGTAGCTATCTGATTCCTGATCATCTCTGTCATTAATTATGGCTGTGTGGGTGTGTGTTCAGCCTTATACTCTGTTCTGCACATGTTTATCGAGCGCCCTCTCTGCCTCCTTCTGTCCCTTGGAGTTCCTACCCTCAAGCCGCTTACAGACTGGGGAAGGAACAGAAATGCCAGGGAGCAGTTACATACACTGTGGTGTCAGAGTCAGTGGCTCTCAGACTTGTGTGCACACCAGACTCACTTGGAGGGCTTGTTCAAATACAGATTGTTGGGCCAAGGGCCCAGAATTTCTGATTCGGGAGATCTGGGGTGAGGTCCAAAAATATGCGTCTCTACACTTTGAGAACCAGTGATCAAGATAAAAGTGTAATGAAAACTCAGGTCAGGTGGGGTTCAAGAAGGCTTCCAAAGCGTGACGCTGAGCTGTGTGAGGCAAGTGAAGAGGCAGAAGGGCATTCCAGCCAAGGGAACAGCCTGTTCGCAGCACAGAAGCATGAAAGATCGTGGTGTGTCTGAGGAACTGGAGTTGGAGCGAAAAAGGCTTTTGTGGGGCTATGGCCTAAGATGGAAGCAGAAGTCAACTTGTCTAAAGGACCTGTAGACAAGACAGGGAAATGCTCGGACTTGTGTCACAGAAAGATCTCTGTGGTTGCCATGTGGACAACGAATTTGAAGAGCAGAATTATGAGCCCGTTTCAAATAGTCCGGGGGAGAAATGCTGGTCCAGACCTAACAGGGGCAGTGGGATAGAACAGCTCAGAGCCTACAGTTTTAGACTTGGCAGGGTTTCCTGTTTCTCTAGTGCCTGTTAACCTTCACGGATTGGCAACGGACTTACCTTTGAACACAGACCTTCTTGTCATTGGAAGGGAGTGCCTGTAGCCTTGCTGGAAGTGACAGATATTTGCCTGAACACCATTTTGTGACTTCTGACCCTGCCCCCAGCAATGGGGCAGAGTGGAGGAAGGAGGAAGAACCTAGAAGGCAGGTTCTGTGTGCCTGCCTGCACCTCTTCCTCCTGAACTCTTTCCTCTCCCAGGGCAGGTGGTATGATGTCTCTTTTACTCTCTGCCGTCTTTTTTTTTTTTTGCAGTTGGTCAGGCCTTATATATCGTATCTGCCTGACCAAGTTGCCTCCCGTGTCCCTGGAAGGGGGGGAAGGGGGCAGAAGGATTTGTTTGCCTGCCTGTGGAGGCAGGATTGATAGATGGTAGCTACTCCTGGTATGTCCATGGGTTTATCTGGGAACGAGAAGAGGGGTGGGGGTGGCTGCCGTGGTGGAGAGGACTTTTTCTAGTTATGCATTTACCATACATTGTTTCATCTGTTACTGGGAATGATTTTAAGTTTGCCTTCTGGTGTGAGCGGGTCAGTCTTTGTATGACCATGCGGGTTTATGTTTGCATTAGTGACAGAGCCTTTATTCTTGGCAGTGCGCTCTTGAGAATGTCTGTGGGTGTTTTGTCCCTTAACTGTATCTGCTGTGTGTACACCTATGTTTATACATACGGGCCGCAGCGTAACTGTGGTTAGGAGTATAAGCTGCTTAGGTTTAAACTAGGAAGTGCCTCTTAGGAGCCGTATCACCTCAGGTAAGTTATTTAACCTCTCTGGGCCTATCTCCTATAAAATGTAAATTGTGTGGTTCATATTTAAGGGTTTAACATAGTTTATAGATCAGCTCTAATCCAACAGAAATATAATGCAAGCCACATGTAATTTTTAATTTTCTGGTAGATACACCAAAAGTAAAAAGGAACAAGGTGAATTTAATTTTAATAATATGAACCCAGTATTCCAAAAGGTTAAGATTTCAAACTGTAATCAATACAAAAGATTACTAACAGGATATTTTACATTCTTTTTTTTATTCAAAGTCTTTGAAATCTAATGTGTATTTTACACTTCCCAACACATCTCAATTCAAAGTAGGCCACATTTCAAGTGCTCAGCAGCCATATGTGGCTGGTGGCTACCATGTTAGACAGTCAGTCCCAAGACCTTACCAGCTACAAGTGTTAGTTATTGCTCTTATTACTGTCCTTTTATCATGTTTCTGTGAGTTCTGGATGTCCGTGCCTCATGTCCCTTGCCTTTGTGAATATTTCTGCAGCCTTCCAGGACGGGTGGGAAAGCAGTCCTGAGTTTCTGTACCCCCCACCCCATCCTGTGCCTCTGGCCCTTGTCCTGATAGCTCCCCAAACCCTGCCTTCTGTGCCCTGCCTGCCCCACTCCCCTCCGGGAGCCAGGCCCACTGTCCCTTGCCCTGTCCCCTGCAGGTGGCCAGAATGGAGTTGTGGCCAGGGGTGTGGACTGTGCTGCTGCTGCTGCTGCTCTTCGGGCTGCCTGCCCTGTGGTTCTGCAGCCCCAGTGCCAAATACTTCTTCAAGATGGCCTTCTACAATGGCTGGATCCTCTTCCTGGCTGTGCTCGCCATCCCTGTGTGTGCTGTGCGAGGACGCAACGTTGAGAACATGAAGTGAGGGCCAGGGGCTTTTGGGTGATGAGAGAACCTAAGAGTCAGAAGGGAACAGTGGATGGGGAGGATGTGGGGTGTGTAGGGAACGTAGAGAGAGCCCAGGGACAAGGAAGGGGGGAGGACTGCGAAGATGCCCTGAAAGACAGTGGGATGAGGGGAACTGAGGCATGCAGACGGACATCAGTGGTTCCTGCTGGAACCCCTTGCCATGACCCACAGGATCTTGCGCCTGATGCTGCTCCACGTCAAATACCTGTATGGGATCCGAGTGGAGGTGCGTGGGGCTCACCACTTCCCTCCTTCACAGCCCTATGTCGTGGTCTCCAATCACCAGAGCTCACTCGACCTGCTTGGTGAGATCCCTCATAGGGCACGCCTCCTTGCCCTTCCTCCTTTCCCAGAATCTCCTCCTCTAGGGGTCCTCACCTCCCCCTCATCTGAATGTTGCCCCTGGCTCCCTTGCCCCCTCTTCCCCCTGGTCTTCTCACCTGCATAAGCAGGCTAATATATGTTTAATCACCTCTTCCTCCACTCAGGTCTTCCTGCCACCTCCCCTCAGTCTCCCTTTTCCTTTATCTCCAGTCCTTAGTAGCATGGCTTATGACCGGTTTCCCATGACACTTTGTCTCCTTTGGCCTTCACCTACCCCACTTTTACCATAGGGATGATGGAGGTACTGCCAGGCCGCTGTGTGCCCATTGCCAAGCGTGAGCTGCTGTGGGCCGGCTCTGCTGGGCTGGCGTGCTGGCTGGCAGGAGTCATCTTCATTGACCGGAAGCGCACAGGGGATGCCATCAGTGTCATGTCTGAAGTCGCCCAGACCCTGCTTACCCAGGACGTGAGTCACCCTGTGGTAAAGGAGGGTCGGGGCATTGTGGAGTAGAGCAGTTGTAAATAAACTGAGATGCAGGGCCAGCGGACCTCAGAGGTCCCATTACAGTGTCACAACCATGTTCTGACCCCTCTGTATATGTCTTCTTGACCCTCTGTCTTCCCCAGGTGCGGGTCTGGGTTTTTCCTGAGGGCACAAGAAACCACAATGGCTCCATGCTGCCCTTCAAACGTGGCGCCTTCCACCTTGCAGTACAAGCCCAGGTAATTACTACTTCCCCTTCTGCTACTGAGCCCCCAGCTTTCACCATCCCTTTCTTTCTTGGCTGAGTCTTGTCATGGGGCCTTGGAAGGGAACTGTGGGCTGTTTGCTTTTCCCTTTCCCTAGGTTCCCATTGTCCCCATAGTCATGTCCTCCTATCAAGACTTCTATTGCAAGAAGGAGCGCCGCTTCACTTCGGGTGAGGGCTCTGAGTAGACCTGGGTATGGGGGTGGCCAGAACAGCCTTGGATGAGAGAGGCTAGAGGGATGTCCCCACGAGGGAGAAGGATTGGTCGGTGTCAGAACTGAGATGTCCAAAGGATCATCCAGTGTGACCACACATCAACCAATAAATATTTATTAAGCACCCACCATACCCTGCTACGTGGGTAACACTCGGTCCCTCCAAGAGGGGTCATTACTGTCCAGTAGGAGAGATAAGGCCTGTGGGTGCAAGGCTGTAATAACACTTGGCAGTAAAGGCTAAACTGATACAATGGGGGCTGAAAGGATGCTAAGGAGGTGTCTGTAGTGGGGGGTGGGGAAGGCTTTGTGCAGGAGGGCCTCAGAACAGGTAGCAGCTGGCAAGCAGAGGGGCAGTTGTCCAGGGTGGAGAGAAGAGAACTGAAGGGTTGGGGAGGGAGTAGCAGGAGAGCTCAGAAACTGTGCCCCACCTGTGGGCAAAGGCCTAGGTAGACAGGCCATGATGGTGCTCACCCCCTCCCAGGGCGATGTCAGGTACGGGTGCTGCCCCCAGTGCCCACAGAAGGGCTGACACCAGATGACGTCCCAGCTCTGGCTGACAGAGTCCGACACTCCATGCTCACCGTATTCCGGGAAATCTCCACTGATGGCCGGGGCGGTGGTGACTATCTGAAGAAGTCTGGAGGGGTGGGCGAGGCCCGGCTCTGAACTCCCCTCCCATCTACCCCCCCACCTTCCTCCCACACCTACCAGCCCAGTGCGCCCTGAAGCAGGGGCAAGCCCTCTTCCTTGTTTCTCCTTTTCCCACTGTTCTCCTCTTTGGAATCTTCAACTTCTGAAGTGAATGTGGATACAGCACCGCTCCTTGCCCCTTCCCAGCTCCCCCCATGGACTCTCTTGCCTTGGTGCAGTCTCCACACTGACCCCCCTCCACCTCCTGTGCCATCTTGTCTGTGGGACGGTTGCCTCCCCCTCATCTCCAGTGGCTCACCTACACGAGGGTGGGGACACGCCGTCCTTTCCCCAGTGGACCCTCTTCCTTTGTGATCTTCTCTCCCTCTCCACCCCACACTGGCCAGTGGACTCATCCATTCTGTGGAACAATACCCTCCCACAAGTCCACAGATTCAGTGAACTTATCCATTTGTGAGGACTCCTCACACTGTGGCTGGAAGCAATGCCTGGAACATTCCTGGCTTATCCTGGGAACACCCTTCAGCACCTTCACACTCCCGCCCATGGAGCCTCCTGTCAGTGGAGGCTGGACCCTTCTTACTCAGAGGTCTCATCCTGCCCATAGCCAGGTGCCCAGGGGTAAACATACTCCTAGATGCCAATTTGGTCTCTACATTTCTGCTTCCCCCTGTCCCTGTGGTACAGTTCTTCAGTGGTCCTGGCCCCAATCCAGTCCCCTGCAGCCCTGCTGTACCATTCTAACCACACACAAGGGAAGAGGCAGACATCAGGTGCTGTACTCACTTCTGCTCCGTGGGGAATTGGGGAAAGGAACTGAACCCTGGCTGGAAGGGATGGGAGGGCTTTTAATTTATTTCTCTTTCTTTTGAGGCTTCCCCTCTCTGAGCCAGTTTTCATTCCCTCCCTGTGGCACTTACCACTCCTGCCTCCCACCCCAGACCTGTGCCCACAAACTGGGGAGGTGGGCTGGGAGCAAAAGGAGAGGGCAGGACCCAGTTTTGCGTGATTGTTTTTATTAATTATCTGGATAACAGCAAGAAACCGAGAATAAAGATTGAGAGAGAGAGAGAGATCTGGGCACTTTCTGGCTGCATTTGTTAAGGCATTAATGTGGTTCTCGCCCAGGCAACCTGCCCCAGCCAGAAGACTCGGGTGCACCCAAGGCACCCATCTTCCCTCCCTCCCTTCAGTTCTTGGAAGTTTCCATCACTCATCGCTCCTTAGTGGCAGATAACCTTATCCGCACTTCCCCACCTGGCTGATCCCAGAGGATTAGTGGGGCCAGTTTCTGTATAAATTAGGGGACGGGGACCGGGGCTCTGGAGAGGTTCCTTTTCGGCCGACTGAGGCCTGGGCCCAGCCTATTGTCTTCACAGGAGCCTGGTGAATGACAAGGAAGCAAGCAGACACGTTGGCTGTAGACTTCTGGGGCTGGCAGGGCACTGGAGAGACTCTCACCCAACAATAAGTAGATTGGGGACAGGGTACCAGACGAAGGGGTGAAGTACAGGTATATCTAGGGACAGTATGGGGAGACTAAAGGATTGGGGAAGAGAAAAATGAACTAGGGAAAGGTGTCTGGGAGAGCTGCAGCTATTGGGCGATGGGGGTTCAAGCAGAGAGGGGCATGAGGACTCACAGGCGCCTAGCCTCTCCTCCAGCAGCAGCACCTGGTCACTGAGAGACTCGATCCTGTCGCTGCGGCCCCATAGCTCTGCCACCTTTTCTGGCTGTAGCTCTTCAGGTGGCATGGGCAGTACAGCTCGGACCCAGGCCCCGGCCTGACCAGCCCACTACAAAAGAAAAGACACCTCAAGAGTGTTGGGGGTGGGGCGCACCCTGCCCCAAGGGCTTGGCCCACATCTCCACTCACCTGCTCCAGCCGCTCCAGGCGCCCTCGCAGCTCCTGAATCTCCCGCCTCCAGGCGCGCTCGTCATGTTCTGCTTCCCGAACTGAGACAAAACAGAGTGTCATCCACTGCCCAGTTGAGCCCAGGCCCTTGCTGCCACCCATACTCCCACTCACCCGCCACACTGAGGATGCTGGCGCCGGGTGGGGGTTCCAGGACCCCCTCTGCGCAGGTGTGCCCATCTGGGCCCAGCACCAGACCTTGGGGACAGCTGCAGGTGAAGCTGCCTGCCGTGTTGACGCAATGGTGCGAGCAGAGGGTGATGCCACCCCTACACTCATCCACGTCTAGTTAACAGAAAGAGAGGGTAAAGGGGGGCGACCTGGCGCCCCGAGGCTGGTGAGATCCTGATGCCACTGGAGGTTGGGGGGGTGGGGTGGACAACTCACCCACGTGACAGTGCTTCCCACCCCAGCCTGGGGCGCACTCGCACTGCTCTGGCCTGACGCAGATGCCTTGGTTCAGACAGGGCTTGGCGCAGATGGCTGTGGGTGCAGAAGGGCGGTTCAAAACCCAGGCCGGCTGCATGCCCTGTCCCCAGGCCCCGGGAAGACCCAGCCTCACCTTCATCACAGGTGAGCGCCCCTGGATGCCGCTTCTTCCACCCTTGGCAGCACACAACGTGGGTCTGCTGCACCTCCCTCCTCACCTCCCTCCATGCCACTCGGTATGTGGTCCTAGAACGTAGGCCTGGCTCTGAACATTGGTTTATGGGCTTTGGCCTGAGTTCTTGAGTTCTTCTTGAAAGACTTCCAGAGTCCAGGCTCCCAGCCCTCACCTGTAGGTGCTGCAGATGCGCCTTCCATTGCACACGGTCAGGTAGGGCTTATACACTGGTTGGCTGTAGGACTCATTGTAGTGGAGGGGGACCGCCAGCATCTGCTTGGAGCAGACCCCCTGACTGCACCCAGGCCGGAGAAGGTGAGTGAGACTGAGTGGGCCAGGCCCAGGGGGCCAGGAATCCCACTCCCCTCAAGGCTCCACTGAGACCCCTCCCTGGAAGTGTAACCCTCACCCCCATTCTAAAAGTCATGGTTTTGCCACCTGTTGAAGTCCCACCCCTAGCAGGTTTCCGGAAGACCTCATACCTGCCCCCACCCCCTCTGTCATCACCTCTCTTTGAGGGATCCACCCTTGGCCCCCTGGACTGACATCAGTAGCAGGAGGAATGAGAGTCCGCCTAAGAGAGTGTACAGTTCATCCCTGGATGCCATGATTCTCCTTGACTCCAAACCCTGCAGGCTGCAGGCAAGAAGAGGTTAATAGAGTTCCTTCCCCTCTCCTGTAAGCACTCCAGCTCCAGCCCTCCAAGAGCAGTCTGCTAGTGCCCTCTAAGGGAGTCAGCACGTTCATTTGTACACACTTGCATTAGCCACCAGGACCGTCTACACCTGCGTGTACATTTAATGTGACCCCTTCATTCAGCACACACGGTTCCAGCATCATGCAAGTGCACACCCCGACCACTCCCTCCACACAACACAGTTAACTCTCCTCCAGGACCCTCCTATCTGTAACATGCCCTCTCTTCTTAGTTTTTCTATCTTCAAAGCCTCAGATACTCACCATTACACCCCCCCACACCCTACACTCAAAACCATGCACCTAGAAACTGTACCTTAAATATATCCCTACTACCTCCCACACCAACACCCCTCACACACCACTTCCCCAACTCACACTCATTCTAAAGCTGATCCCCCATTGACATGGTCTCCCCACCTGTATTTCCCTCTCTCCCGGAGACTTCAAGCTGACCAGCAGCAGCAGCAGCAGCTCAGCCTGGTGGGCGGGTCGGGCAGGCTGGGAAGGAGAGGAGGGGCTGGGCCAGACGGAATCCTCCCCTTCTTGCCCCCTCCCACAAGCCTTCATAGTTCCTGCTTGATCTGCTCCATGGGGTACAAGTCCCATTATCCTTACTACCGCCCCAGCAAAGGGCCCCCCAGAAATAAATTTCCAACCCTGAGGCCCCTTATTTCTGGACTCCCCAAATCAGCAGAGGCTACTGGCTCTGTAACACCACCAGTGCCCCTGGCCCTTGCCACACCCTTCAACCCAACACAGAGTGGGGGAGAAGTGAGAGGCAGGGGCAGGGAGAGAGACAGAACTGGCAGAGAAAAGCAGGGTCAAGTCATGGGAGAAGAGGCAAGATCAGCTGAAGAAAGAAAGGAGGGCAAGTCGTCACAAAAGGCCAAGGCGGCCGGCAGGGGTGGGGGTGGGGGGGCAGCCCAGGGCACTAGGGGAAATTGCCCCATTTCTTGATGACATTTGTTAGGGCTGGGGGTGGGGGGCAGAGTTGAGTCAGCCACCGCCCCCCATGTGAGAGTAGACAGGGCCCTATTGTCTCCACCAAAATTCCTTCTTTCAAGGAAGAGGCGGCTCATTGTCCAGCCCCTCACCCAACTGTGGCCTACAAAGGTCGAAAAGGGGTGCAACGAATGCCCACCCTGACCCTTAGCCCCTCGTCTAGCCTGGGGGTGGCAGGCGCATTCCACCCATGAGGCTAGGGCACAAACCACTGGAGGCCTGGGCTCAGCCCCCCAAGCTTAGGCTAGGACAGGAAGAGAATTGTCCTCTGCAGGAAAGAACCCACAGAGAACCAGGAACCCACACAGAATGGGCATTTAGAGAGCGGAAACACCAAGGGGGTCCCACCCCAGACCAGGCATCCGGGCACCCAGACTGCGGACTCTCCATCCCCACCCTCCTTGGGTAGCCAGGTCCCCCTCACCTGGAAATGAGCCAAGCCACACTGAGGAAATGGAACTTTATTTCCATTAATACAGGGTTAACACCCATTCAATGGTAGCTAAAAGAGGGGCTGGGGCCTCAAAGAAACTAGGCTCCCAGGGGGTACCCCAACACTGAACATAGGGACTGGGGGATCCCCAAACCTGAGATGGGCCTCACGGGCCATAGATATTCCCCAACACTGACATTTCTAGAACGGAACTGTCCCCATAGGGGAGCCTCAGAACCCCACTCTCATGGGTAGTCCTTCCTGGGAATTGGGAGGGCTAAGGAAAAGGGAACATGGGGAGAACAGAAGCTAAAAATGACCTGAGTGGCCTAGAAGGAGACCCCTGTAGTGGGCAGGGGCTGGGTTCTCCTTCTGTGCAGCCAGAGACACAGCAGCAGCAGCAGCACGAGCAGCCACAAGTTAAAAACCTGGTTTCTCTCTTCCCAACCTCGGCCTTGGGAGGGTGAGAGAGCACGAGCAAACCCCAGACCTGAGGTGGGGAGACCAGGATTTGTCATGTACAGAGGATAAGAGGAAGGGGTCCTGGGAGCCCTGGTTGGTACGGGCAGTGTGGGAGCAATGGGGTGGTCACAGGCACACCAGAGCCTGACATCTGCTTTCCAAGGCCACCACTTGTTCTCTGGGCTGGGGAGTTCCTGGGGGATCCCCGAGGACATCCTCAGGAGAGCCAAGGTTCAATGCAGGTCTCATATAGGGTACGGTTGGAGTGCCAGGCCGTGTGGGAGATCCCAGCCATCGGACACCTCACTATGGCTCCCCGGGCCAAGAGGGTCTTCAAGCCAAAAGAATCCCGCAGATAAACCTTCAAGGTGGGTGAAGGGTCACAGAAGACAGACAGAGAGACAAAATGAGTTCCTGCTGGTGTCCGAGGTCCCCTCCCCACAGAGTGAACCCTTCCGCTCTCAAGGGCCGGGGGCAGGGAGGGCTAAAGACTAAGGTGGGACAGTGCATGAAGAAGGGGCAGTAATCCCAGGGGGCTCACCGCTTGCTCCTCCATCTCCAGGACCGTTTCATTTGCGTCATAGAAACCAAAGAAGCTACAAAGAGATGGAGGGTGGGCAGGGGAGGGGGTTATCAGGAGAGCTGGAGAAAAGCAAGGTAGGCTAGCAGACTTCAGAAACTCATGGCAGCAAGGAAGACACTCAAAATACTTAACTGGATATCATGTACCTCGTGAGGTGATACACTGGGGCTACAGCATGGCTTTTGCAGAGTCCCATCAAAAATGCATAACCTGAACCTTCTCCTGAGGAGACAGCCGGCAAACCCCAACTGAGGGACATTCTCTAGAACGGCTGGACCATACACCTCAAAAACTTCAATGTCAGAGACAAAGACAGAGGAAGTATTCCAGAAAAAAAAGACTCAGAGACATGACAAGTAAATGCGACTCGTGATCCCAGCCTGGATCTTGCAATGGATTTCTTTTTTCCCTATGAGAACTGGAAAATCTTTGAATCAGGTCTACAGAGTACCCTATCCATGTTAAGTTCCTGACTTCGATAACTGTATCGTGGCTATGTAAGGAACGTCCTACACGCAAGAAAGACACTGACATACTGAAGTTTTAGGCATAAAGAGACCTCATGTCTACAACCTACTCTCAAACGGTTTATACCGCGTATATATATTCAGAGAGAACGGATGAGGGCATAAATATGGCAAAATGTTAACAATTAGAAAATCTAGGTGAATACGTAAGATTGTTTTTGTAATACTTTGCTAACTTATTAAGTATGAAATTATTCCAAAATAAAAAGGTTTTAAAATTTTCAAAAGTAATATTTAACTGACATGGGCCATGAGTGGGCGCTGGCCAGAAAGAAAAAACACTCGTAGTGTTAATTCCAATAAGCTAGGGCATCAAAGAGAGGCCGCTACCCTAACTTTAGAGCATCAACAAAGGCTTCCCAGTGAGGACTCCCCTAGGGAAGGCTGTGCCCCAGGCAAATGAAGAGCAGGAGCAAAGGTACAGAAGCCAGGCACAGCCAGGTGCGCAGGGGGAGCTGGCTGGAGGCCTGGAGGCCCTACTGAGGGGCTGCATTTCACCAGGTGAGCAGCGGGGGCACACAGACCTGGATTTGAACTCCAGCTCTGCTGCAGGCTCCCAAACGTGTGTGGCTGAGCCAGTACTGATTCTTTGTCCTAGATGAGAATCTTTCCCTTGCAGAGGGGAAGTGAAACCCCGTGTTTCAGTTAGATAGCCTGACTTCACCAGTTACTGACTTTGTGAGGATTAAATAAGGTTTATTTGACAAGTGCTTAGAACAGTGATGTGGCACATAAAAGGTGCTCTATAACTGAACTATTACTATCTTCATAGGGTTGTGGAGGTAAAATGAGATAGAATAAATCCCATCCCATGGAGTCCCATGACTCCTTCACTTAAAACCCTCCAATGCCATCCGATCTCATTCAAAATAAAAAGTCAAGGGCCATGGTTGCCAGAGCTGGGGGGAAGCAGGGTTGGGGAGTTAATATTTAATGGCTATGGAGTTTCAGTTTGGGAAGAAAAAAAAAGTTCCAGAGATGGATGGTGGTGATGGTTACACAAGAATGTCAGTGTGCTTAATGCCACGGAAATGTACACTTAAAATGGTAAGTTTTCTGTTATGTATATGTTAGGGGGAAAAAAAAATCAAGGGCCTCACTGCCCTACAAAGGCTCCACATCACTGGCTCCCCACTACCCCTTTCATCTCTCCCACCCTCTCCCCAGCTCCCCGCGCTCTAGCCTCACTGGCCTTATTCCTCACACCTGCCCCAGGACCTTCATAGATGCTACTCCTTCCCGAGTCATTCTCCCCCCAGATTGTTTCACAGCTCCTTCCTTCACTTCCTTAAGTTTCTACTCAAATGGCAACTCTTCCAGGACTTGTCTGGCCACTGTCTGACATAGGCTCCAGTCACCTTCCAATCCCTTCCCCTGCCTTGTCTTATCACCACCTGACATAAATATTTACATTTATTACCCGTCTCCTACACTACTAGATGGTAAGCTACGTAATAGCAGGGGCACTCCTCTTTCATTTACCGCTGCATCCCAGTGGCCCAGAACAGTGCCTGGGCATACATACAGTGTTCAATAAATATTTGTGGACGACTAAAGTAGCTTAGGTGACATTACAGATCACTCGTGATGATCTGCAACAGAGGCCCACACATAGCACGATGGAGCCATGGCTTTTCCTGAGGAACAGGATGGAGCAGGCGGGGCTGGAGGCTATTACGGAAGTCCAGGTATGTAAAAGAGGTGGTAGGAACATAAAATGGCATGGAACTATACACACGCGTCCTACTAATGACAAGTCCCTGGTTTTGAGATTGTGCTGTAGTTATATAGGGTGCAATCACGGGGGGACCCAGGACCTCTCTAAACTATCTTTGCAACTTCCTGTGACTCTGTAATTATCTGAAAGTTAAAAGTTTTTACAAAGCAGGGGTTTAGGGATGGAGAGAAAGCAAAATCTGCAGGACTTGGTGACTGGTGGATACAAGGAGTTGAGGGATGACAACTCCCATGTTTTGGTCTTAAGTGACAGGATACATGGAGGGTGGGGCATGAAGTGAACAGTGGGAGGTACAGGCCAGTTTCAGGCGTGAGATAAAAATTGCTGGGGGGTTGGGGGATGTCCTTAGTCAATCTTCAGGGTGTATCGAGCACTGTCACCACAGTCCCTTATTACCTAGACTGCCAGGGGGTAATAACACCATCATCAGGGCCCCCAATCAGCACCAGGCGGCCCACACGAAGAAAGTTCTTCCTCCACGCTGAAGAGGGGGAAGAAAAGAGCTTGAGTCAGTCACAGGGGTCAGGCCAGGTTGGAGAGGGAAACATAGGGGGTCAGAGAGGCACAAAATGCGACCCAGGTAGGAGCCCAGGATCTCACCAGTGGCATTGGGATGATCTCTTTCCCCATTGATCAGAGCCAGGAAGCTACTGGCATTGAGGTACAAGTCATCATGGTGGGGGTCTAGGTACAAACAGCAGTTAGAAACATAGAGAAGCAGGGAAAAGAGGCAAGACCAGAGGCCAGAAGGCCAATCAGGAGACTACAATAATAGACAAGGTGAATACTAACAGTAATGATAATAATAACTGTAAACACAAAAGCAAACACCTTTATCCAGCACTTAGGATGTCAGGTACTGTTCAAAGTACATTACATTCATTAATGTATTTAATCTTCACAACCCCCTATAGTGTAGATACTATATTATTATTTTACAGATAAGGAAAACAGTCACAACCAAATATTTACTACCTGGCCTTTTAAAGAAAAGTTTGCTGGCCCCTGCCCCAGACTATAGTCTGAAGCAATAAGGTAAGACACATGAAGTGTTCTGAACAGTGCCTATCCACATAGTAAGTGCTCAATACATCTAAGTTATCTGCAGCCTCACTGCCACTGGGTATGGCACACAGGGAGCAGCAGGCCCTACCCCCAGGGCGCCCTCTCCACGCAGACCCCAGTCTGGCCTCCCTACTCACCGTGCCAGTAGTTGCAGATGGAGAATTCCTGGCCCCAGGGGCTATAGCAGATCCGGTAGAGGTTAGACCTCATGGAGGTAGGGAAGAGCCACTTCAAATAGTCCGTATCTGGCAAGAGAACAGCAGTGTCCAGTGGCCCCAAACCTGTGTCCCCAAAACTCAGGACCCCCTATGGAGCCCACCATCCCCACTCACCTCCATACTGTCCCATTTGTGGAGAGGAGAGAGAGATGAAGGAATCCACATTGTGCTCATCCATGACAGAGAGCAGGGCCCGGCACACCAGACCTCCTGGAGGCAGAATGCCACATTAGGCTAGGACTTAGTGACAGCCAGGCCAACAGCCTCCCCGCTCCCCCCCTCACTTGTCCGTAAGGAGACTGAGGCCCAGAGAAAGCAGGTACATCCTGTGGCAAAAGGTTACACGTCGTGTAAGTGACAGAGCCGGAATTAGATTCTGGGTCTTCTGACTCTAACTGTAGGGTACTTTTTACTGCTGCATTATCCCTATGTCCAAGAACCATGGGTAATGGCAAAAGGGGACAGCAGTGCAGGGAGCCTCCTCTCACTGAGGACACAGAGATAAGACCCAGGTGCTGAGGGAAGTCAGGAAAGTAGGGCTCAGGTACTAGGGCTCTGGCTGGAGAAACAGGATTCAGGAAAGGGGACGCTAGGAAGTGTCCCTCAGATTGGGATCAAGCCTCGGATAGAGCTTAGACGTTGGGATGGGGAGGGCGCCTACCCTGCGAGTAGCAGATGAGATGCACCCCCTCAGGGGCCTTTGCCATGATGGGGGCCACAGCCTCTCCAAACCCTTGCACCTGCTCCCACAAGGGTCGCAAGCTCTCTCTCCCATCGAAGAGATCGAGCACTGTCACCACAGTCCCAGGGTGTGTCTGTGGGAAGGGGGCAATGCTGCACCAGGGCACGGACTATGAAGCCCCTCCACTCCGCCCCCTGGCCAGCGTCCATATGCCTCCTGCGCCCTGCCAGCACCAGGGATCTCACCCCTCGACTCTCCCAACGCCAGCACCCGCTCCTCTAGGAACTGAGCAGGCCCGGAAGGGCAGCTTTCAGTTCCCCACTCTCCTTCCCCCGTCACTACAGACGCCTCCAACGTCCCACAACCGGGTGTCCCCTGCCAGACCTCGTTGATGTATTCCAGCAGGTGGCGGAAGCTGTATGAGCTGTCAAAGAGCCCGTGCACCACGATGACCGGTTTGTAGGAAGCGCGATGGGGCGCGGGGGCTGCGGGCAGCAGCAGCGGCGGCAGGAAAGGCAACAGGAGCAGGATCCCCGCCGGGGGGAGCCGCAGCCCCCCAAGGCCGAGCATGCTCCCGCCTGAGAAGGGGGCGATGAGGGCCTGTGAGAGAGATGACAACACACTCTCCCCTCGGAGCAGACGCCTGGCAATCAAGACTCCCCCACCCCCACCCGTGTTCACACTAGGTCCAGGTCACAAAATAGCCTACTTTGAACTTACTACAGGGCTGTAGGGAAACACACACCCCCTACACGTAGACTCACCGACGCGCACCCGAAACCCCGCCCCCAATCAGCGTGGACTGAGTCCCTAGGCCCAGGATCTTCCTAATGCATCATCCCAGTCATGCACGACCCTGGGTTTTGCAAGAAAGACTCCTGAGCAGCAACGCAGGCTCCTGGAGAACGCAAGCTCCCACCTGGCCTAGGTCCGTGAGCCTGGCTCCGCCTACTGTTTACTTCTCCCTAAACTGGAACCCGCGGGGGGGAGAGGAAGGGTGTACGAAGAGCGCGCGCAGGGGAATGACGGATGGGAGAGGGGAGGCTGCTAGGGGTCGCGCTTCGCCGTCACGTCCGGGGCTTTCCCCGGCAACCATGCCCGCGTCCCCTGTAACGCAGGCCCGGACCGGAGGGGCAATGGAATATTCCACTGCATTACGGGAGCGGGGGAGGAAATAGGCAGAGCGATCCATTTAGACCCGTGGGGAGAGGAAGAAGCGGCAAACATATCCTGGGAATCGAGAGGAGGCAAGCCCAGGCGCCCTGCTGCACCAGTGACCCGAGGGTCCGATTTCCTGGCCTTGATTCGCCCCATTTCCCAATTCAGGCGTCCGGCTCGGCGGCGGAACAGGAGTTCTCTTTCCCCCAGGGTTGGGGGGGGGGGCGCTGGGGAATAGACTGGGGAAAGGCAGTCCTCCGCATTTCGTCCGGATCGGGGCTGAAGCCTGCCCAGGCGGACCCCACCCCACCCCTGCCCGCCCGCCGGCCGGCCGGCCCCAGGTCAGCGTCTTACAACTCTTCATTATGAAGTGCGTGTAGTGCCCTTGTCTCCAGGGACGCGAAGAGTCCTCGAGGCCCCTCGAGCTAAAAGTGCAGCCTGGCCCAGTTTCTCCTGGCCTACTCTACTCGGCTCCGGGTGTACGACCCACCTCCAAGGGGCGGAGGGCCCCTGGGGCAGCGCTGACTCACGCTCGCGTGGTTTCCACCAGTCTTTCAACTTGAGGGACCCCCACAATCTGCCCTTAGCTGGGAGCACCTGTGGGCGGCTTCCGACGCAGAACTCGCACCGCATCCAGACTTCCGAGCTCCAGGCGTCCCGCACCTCTGCCTGGGACCCCTTCCCGATACCTAGGTGGGCTTTTACTTAGCATTTAAAGGCGTTTCTCTTGAGGAAAAAGGATTTTGTAGCTTATCTGAATCCCTCGCTCTAGTCACAAGGTCTTTGCAGGCCTAAAGTCTCTCAATAAAACCGATTTGTGCCCCGAGGTGTGTGATGTGAGGATGGGCTGGCTGTAGGGGGTCAGGAGCTCACGCAAACGCCTTGGAAACCAGAACGACTAGTTTGGGGCCGTGACCTAAATGTCTAGAGCCTGGGACTGGTCCAGGCGAAGGCCTCAGCTATGTAGCCTCCGTTTGGACGCGGAGGGGAAGGACACAGCCCGGGAGGGCGACTGCCTCAGGCGGGGGGGATGGGAAGTACTAATCTGAAGGTGGAGGCGAGGGGGGGGGGTTAATGATTCCCCGACTGTGTTTTTGCAAAAAGCCCAACTCCTGTCAAGTCTCGGTAGACTCCCTACCTTCACCTTTCCTCCCCATGTAAGTGCTCCCAAGATACAGTGAACAGATAAAAAGACCGCAATTAGAGCTGCGCTCCGACCTCCACCCCCCTACTTCCCCCCCTCCGCCACCCTTCCCCCACTCCTGTTTATTCAGGAGGTGGCATTGCGTCGTGGCAGGGGTGGTGGGTGGCTGGGTGGGATTTTTAAAAATGGATCTGAGCACTGATGCGCCCAGGAACTCTAAGAAGCCCAATTATCAAAGGGGGAAAGGGAGACCAAGCACATGTTCCCAAAACAGAGTTGCCATAAATGTGCTGATCCACCCCTCCTTCTCCCAAAGTGCTCAGCTCCTTCACCCTAGAGGAAAAGGTATCTTTGCATCCCCCAAGCTTCCTCTCTGTCCTCCCACCCCCACTCCCCCAGCCACAGGCCCGACTCCCACTCAACCACTATAGACCCAAGCCCCCGACTTTACCTGCAGTTCACCCCAGGCCATAACCCAGGCAACTCTTCAGGCCATCGCAGGTCTCAACTCTGCAGTTCTCTCTCATACACAGTTATCTTTCCTAAAGTGGGGGAAAGTAGAGCTGAGGATTTGGAAGAAGATCCTGAGAACTTGCAGGGACTCTGAGGGAAGCTGAGGAGGGGGCCCCTGACTAGGGTGAACCAGATCCCGTGGGGACTGGGGTATTGAATCCACTGAGCACCTGCTCATTTCCTCCCACAATGTAATCACTACAGCCGGTCTTAGAGGGGAAGACTCTAGAGAGTTCTCCCTCCCTCCTTCCTTCCCTTAGTTCCACCCGCCTTGCCTGGTCTTGCTTGCCTCCCTGTTTCCATGACAACTCCAAGGGAGCCCAAACTGGGGGCTTGAGTGCCAGGGTGAGAGGAGGAGAGACGGAGTGAGGGTACCTCGGAAACTCTCCCCCTCCCTCTCCTCGGTCCCTTTAAGCTCCCCCCCCTCCCTGCACTCCCTCCGCCCCCCGCCTGCTGTCTTCATCTCTCCATCTCTGTGCTGCTGCCGGCTGCGCAATCCGCACACCAAGACTCCGACGCCAGCCAGGGACCCCGACTCCCGCGACAGGGACCCTGTCCCAGCAAGACCACAGGCATGTCATCGGAAAAGTCAGGTAAAAAACAACAACAAAACCTGCCCTTTCCACCATCTCCAGACTCTTCCCCCCCATCCTTGGCCCCAACCCCCTCCCTCCCTTACCCCTCCCTGGGGGGGATGATTCTGTTTCATTCCCCTTCTGTCCAGCTCTCAACCCCCATCCCCCTTCTCTTTCTATATCCCCACCTTCTCTTCCTTTCCTCCTTCCAATCTCGCCTCGTCCCCTTGCCAACAACATGGAAAGGGGACAGGTTGAAAGGGTGAAGGAAGTACAAGAGTGGCCTAGCATCAGTCAGGTACTGCAGGGATAGCATCACTGGGAGTGACAGATGGACAGATGACACTGGCTTGCATGGAGACATCCAGTAGAGATATATAAAGATATGATCAGATGGAGGTTGTCAGGGGAGTAAAATCCAGAAGACCATTCTTTATCTGCCCTAAAAGAGGTAGTGGGATTCCCAGAGGGGCTAGGGCACCACTTCCCAGGGCAAGAAGGCAGAGTGGAATATGTCATCCTACATGTGTTTATACAACTGTCGAATTGAGCACATGTTAACACAGTGTTGCGTGTCTACACATGTGCACACACAGGACTAGCTCAGATGGGCAAGCCCCGGGGCAGCCATAGCTTGGGTGGCAGGTGAAAGCTTCGGGCACGTTGCTGAAGATGGAGAAGAGTGGAGGAGAGTTGCGACCTCAAAACTAGATTGAAAGAAAGAAGGGGGGGGGTGGAAACACAGCCTAGATACAACCCCTTTCCTGCCCCAAGTACAAGAGATGGCTTCTCACCCATCTCCTCTGTCTCTCCCATTATTTTTCTCCATCCCTGGCCCTCTGTGTCTCCCCCTACCCCCTTCCTTATCTCTTCTCTGCCTGTCTTGTCTCTGTCCCTGTACCTTCTCCTCTGCTCACCACCCCCAGGGCTCTCAGACTCAGTCCCTCACACCTCTCCACCACCCTATTCCCCCCCCCCCTTTACTGCCCCCCCGCCGCCGGCCGAACCCCCCGCCCCACCCCCACAGGCAGCCCCCTCCTCTCACCATCACCACCACCACCACTACCACCAGTCCGGGACCGCCACCCTCCCGCGCTTAGGGGCAGGTGGCCTGGCTTCTTCCGCCGCCACTGCTCAGCGCGGTCCCTCATCTTCCGCCACCCTGCCACGGCCACCACATCACGCGCCGCCCGGCCCGGCCGCCGGGGCGCCCCCACCCGGCTGCGCTACCTTGCCCCGCATGCCACCCGACCCTTACCTGCAGGAGACTCGCTTCGAAGGCCCACTGCCCCCGCCGCCGCCAGCCGCCGCAGCTCCGCCCCCGCCGGCGCCCTCTCATACTGCCCAGGCTCCGGGCTTCGTGGTGCCCACGCACACCGGGGCGGTAGGCACGCTGCCACTGGGGGGCTACGTAGCCCCCGGCTACCCCTTACAGCTGCAGCCTTGCACTGCCTACGTGCCGGTTTACCCGGTGGGCACGGTGAGTACAGGGCGGACCGGGCCCGGGAGGAAGGGGTGGGGACACCCTGGGGGCTGGTGGGATAAAGAAACGGGGCCAGGGGACCGGGCAGGTTCCTAGGACAAGGCCTAGAGAGGGGAGGGACTGAGGAAAGGCTAAGGAACGTGTGTGTGTGTGTGTGTGTGTGTGTGTGGTGTGGTGTGTGGGTTGGGAGGGAGGAGGATCTGGCAGTCAGTTGGGGTCAGAGATCAGGGTCTGGGAAGGGGAACGGAGCGCAGAAGCCCAGAGGAGGTTTGAAAGAAGGAAAAGAGGGAGGGGGAGAAGAAATGAAACCTGGGGACCAAGGAGGAGAAGGGAGAAGAAACCTGGAACTGACTTGAGTAGGGAAGGCCAGGCAGATATTTGGGGAGAAGAAACAAGACCTGAAGTGAGCCCGGGCAGCACTGGTGAGGCCATACCTTATGGGGAGGGAGTGTGGGAACCGCTAAGAATATAGGGTAATGACAGCAATGAAGAGAAGAGAGGGACCTACGTAGAATTTATGGGTGTCCCGGAAAGGTAGTGGATAAGTTCCTTTGAGAAGCAACGTGCAAAAATGATGCTTTAAAAAACCACTCTGCCAGACGCAGGATGTTGGTGGGCTCAGAGAGGATAGGAATGACGTCCTCTGTCCTCTCCCTGCAACCTTTCCTCCACAGCCCTATACAGGCGGGACCCCGGGGGGAACTGGAGTAACTTCCACGCTCCCCCCGCCGCCCCAGGGCCCAGGGTTGGCCCTGCTGGAGCCGAGGCGCCCGCCGCACGACTACATGCCCATCGCGGTGCTGACCACCATCTGCTGCTTCTGGCCAACAGGCATCATCGCCATCTTCAAGGCAGTGCAGGTGGAAGGGGAGTCGAGGGCAGCGTCTGGGAAGGGCAGCCTCACTCGGTTTTTCTTAATCTAACGGAGTGCTGGATGTTCTGGGGAGCATCTCAGAGGGTGCAGCAGCTCTGATCCTCCTTCTTCCGCCCTTCCCCCGCAGGTGCGCACGGCCTTGGCCCGCGGAGACATGGTGTCTGCCGAGATCGCTTCACGCGAGGCCCGGAACTTCTCCTTCATCTCCCTGGCGGTGGGCATCGCAGCAATGGTGCTCTGTACTATCCTCACCGTAGTCATCATCATCGCCGCGCAGCACCACGACAACTACTGGGATCCGTAAGGACTCACCCGGCCCGGCCCCACCCCGCGCCCCTCAACCTCCCAAGCGCGCTCTGCAGCCACGCCGCGGATCCAGTGGGTGCCCCGCACACCTGCCTCTGGGGCCACCAAATTTCGATACATCCTAAACTCGGCCTTCACGGAACTTATCGCCTTGCGGGCACGCTCCGAATCCAGTTCCTCAGGAACCCCGAAAAAAAACCCACCCCCAGAAATACTACTTCCCGGGATCCCCGCCAAATGCCCGGCCCTCAGTCACTCCAGTCCCCCTCCGCCCCTAAATGCAGCGCCCCCAGCCAGGCACCTTCGTTCTCCGCTCCCCAGCCGGTGACGGATCCCAAAGCCCCGCCTCCTCTGTAGGCTCCGCCCCGGCTCCGACAAACCCCGCCTCCAGGTCGGCAGGCTCCGCCTTCTTCTTCGTCCCCGCGGGGTGATTCAGTCCAGTGATTGGGTTGTGGCGGTAAGCCTCGCCCTAGACTGACAGACTCTTCCCCTTTCTCCTGGCGCAGGGACCTAGCCCCGAGGTAGCCACCTCCCCACGCTCTCTCGTTTTTTCGTAGTACAGTTTTGTCTCCTCCAGCCCGGTCTCTTCCTATTTTCTTGCTAATCCCAGAACCTCTACTTTTGGTATTTTTGGAATGAGATTTGGGAGGTTCCCAGGTTAGAACCTTTCACCCTGGGATGACGAAAGTCCCCGTTCTCTGTAAATATTCCCTTCCACCTATCCCAACCAGTGGGCAGCTGGGCAGAAGGTAACCCAGGGTACGGATCTCCCCACGTCGGGAGGAACCAGCCCGCTCCCCGCTCCCCTCGGCAGTCCCCACCTTGTTCTGATTTGTGTGTGAGTGTGTGTGTGAATTTCTGAAAGAATATTAAAGAGACTAAGTGGATTTATCACCCGCAATTTCGAAGACTGCAGCCTTGCAAAGACCCTCCTCTTTTGTTTGCTCCTTTTACCTCCCCTCAGCTTCCCTTCCAAGGGAAAGAGAGATAAAAGAAAACTGACAGAGACAAAAGTGGAAGGAAAAGATCTCCAAGACACCAGAAAGACAGACACAACTATGGGGGCTGGGGACAGGGCGGGTCTCCTTAGGAATCCCACCAGGGAGATCTGGTATGCGATCCATTCTAGGTAGGGGTTTCTTTCCCTAGCACATTTTCCACTTTCTACTAAACTGGGCTTAGGGCTTTGGAGAGAGGATTTATAAGTAGACCCAAGTATCTAGCCCCAGAACTCCAGGAAATCAGGAGAAAAGAACAGACTATTCTGAAGAAGTTGGTCAGGAACAGGGTGACAGGAAACGATGCCAACTGCCTACAGCTATTCCTGCCTTCAGGCCAGAGGGTGGCAAACAACTTGGATTAGAGCCCTACATGGTTTGTTGCACGTGTATAGGCAAGGGAGCAGAGTGCTATGGGAGGCCATCTCAGTCCACTCAGGTTGCTATAACAAAAATACTGTCGACTGGGTGGCTTATAAGCAACAGAAATTTATTTCTCACAGTTCTGGAGGCTGGAAGTCTGAGAGCATAGCCTAGTCGGGTGAGGGCCCTCTTCTGAGTTACAGACTTCTCATTGTATCCTTACTTGTTGGAAGGGGCAAGGGAGCGCTGTAGGGGTCTCTTTTATAAGAAGCACTAATTCCGTTCATGAGAGCTCCACCCTCTTGACCCAAGCACCTCCCAAAGACCCCACCTCCTAATGCCATCAAATTGTGCATTACAATTTCAGCATAGGAATTTTGGAGGGAGCACAAACATTCAGATCACAGCAGAGTCCCAGGGAGGAGGGCACTAGGCTCACAAAGGCCAGCTGGAGCTAGTTGCCCTTTCCTACCCTGAGGTCAGCCAGGAGGCCTCTGGTCAGGTGGGGACAGTGCATAAGCAGTGGACTCGGTATCTTCATCTGTACACCTGCAGGCCAGGGTTCTATGCTGAATTTGTGCATTCATACAACGTGCAGACACCATGCAGGGTGCTGGCGAGACATCTGCTGAAACGATGGATGTGAATGCTGACCTCATGGGGTTTATGATCTAGAAGGAAATCCATGCACCAGGACAGGAGATCTGGGAGGAGGGATGGGATGGAGTATGGAAATCGTGGGCTCTCCTTGGGAGGTTTCAGATTTTATGTGGTTTGCTCACCAAACAGCTCGAAAAAGAATTCACATTTGCAGCTTCCCCTTCCTCACCACCTACTCACTACCCCCTTAAATAAGTATTGTCAGGGATATGTCTGTGTCTCTCTTTTTTTCATACCCACAATTTCTTAACCCCCCCTTTTTTTAAATTTCTTAACCCTTTAAAATATGCTTCCACTCCCTACTCTACAGAAACTGCTCTCTCAAATCGTACCCAATGACCAGAAGTTACCAGGAACCAAAATCAATGCTATTTGCATAGCGTGGGCACACTGCCTCTCTGAACCCTCTTCTGTCTGTCCCTTGACCCTAGATTCTCCAGTTCTCCTGGTTCAGGGACATGTTATCTTTCCCGCCTCTACTTCTGCACATACTTCTAATCATCCCCCCTCCTCCTCTCCTCTCTTGTTTCCTCCTCGCCTTCCCTAAGTGTCTGCCTCTAGATTTTTTCCTTTTCTGAGATTTTTCCCTTGAAAATCTCATCTACTCCAAACTCGGATATCATTTCTAACTAAATGTTTCTCGGCCATAGACCGAATGTTTGTCTTCTCCCCCAGATTCATATGTTGAAATCTAATCCTAGTGTGATGGTGGGGTCTTTGGGGGGTGATTAGGTCACGAAGACAGACCCTCGTGAATGGGCTTAGTGCCCTTATAAAAGAGACCCCAGAGAGCTCCCTTGCCCCTTCTACCACATGAGGACACAGGGAGAAGATAACCTTCTATGTACCAGACGGGGCTCTCACCTTATACCAAATCTGCCAGCACCTGGATCTTGGACTTCCCAGTCTCCAGAACTATGAGAAATTTCTGTTATTTATAAGCCATGCAGTGGTGTTTTGTTACAGCAGTCTGAGTTGACTGAGACAGTCTCCAACCTACATACATGTAGGCATTCTTCCAGTGCCTGTGGAATACGGCCACATGGACCACGCTGCTGATCCTCTAAGCTCAGCATGTTCCAAACCATGGAGAACCTGCTTCCCTGTTTCCGTTAAAGGCACCGTTTCCCCATCATCCTTATCTGAAAACTCGATGCTTCCTCTATCTCCCTCCTGCCTTTACTTTTGGTGTGCTGTCAAGCCAAATCAATTCTATCATCAGAATATCTTTTGAATCTGTAACTTTTCTCCAGCCCTTGTCTGAAAAATGACCTCGTCTGGGATTGCTACAACAGCTCCTCTGAAAGGTCTCCCTACTTTTTACCTCTTGTAGCTCCCAGTCTCCCTCAACACTGTTGTCCCTGAACACATTTCTTTTATAACTCCACTGCTCAAAAGCCCTTCAAGGTTCCCTATTGCTTACTCAATTATTTATAAAATTGTAATCTGGCCTTCAACCCCTTCCATAATTTAAAAACACCCAGCTTTCTCTCTTCACGCTAATCTCCAAACAAACTGAATTACTCATCATTCCCACCCCCAGGTCCTTGCCCAGCTATTCTCAAATCTTAGACCTCTTTCTCTAAACTCTATCTCTTACAAACCAAATTGTTTGCTGCTTGTCATGTGTTTCAGACCACATCTGAGCTTGTGCTCACGATGTTCCCCTCCTTCACATCTGCATCTCCACTTGGTCAAAATTTACCTATCTTTCGGGGCTCAGATCAATTCACCCCCTGACTCAAACCAGGAGGAATTTCTCTCCTTGGGTTGGACTAAAGCAGTGGTTTCTAAACAGAGCTCCAGGCATTCCTTGGAGCACTGGTTCTTACCCCTGGCTATATACACTATAGTCATCTGGGAGCATTTAAAAATCCCAAAGCCCAGGTCACATACTGAACCAATTAAATCACAATCTCTAGAGGTGGGACTCAGGCATCAATATATATATATGTATATATATATTTTAGACATCCCCAGGTAATTCAAAGGGCAGCTAAGGTTGGGAATTACAGGCTTAGAGGCACTTTAGGGACCACAAAGGGAGAAGGGGGAAGCCTAAAAGATATGGCTTCAACTAGAGCAACTTTCTTTAACAGATAGGTATCCCACCCCATCTGTGTATTGGGATCCTGTCCCTTCTTACCTCTCAGAAACAGGACTCTTGAAATTAACTCTTATCTCTCCTGCACAATCAGTTTCCCCCTCATTACCAAAACATTCCCAACATCACATAAAGATGTAATAACATAGCTTGTCTTTGAGAAGAAAAAAAAAACCTACCTCATTTTCTACTCACCTATGCAGTGAAAGCGCAACATTCAGAATAGTGGATACTCTTTGGCAGGAGAGGAATTCCAATTAGAGAGGAATACACACAGGGAACTTTAACAATAACAGGAGATTTTATTTATTTTCTCTTTTTAAAGATTTATTTATTTATTTTAGAGAGAAAGAGTGAGGGGGTGGGGCACAGAGAGAGAGAGAGAGAGAGAGAGAATCTGCAGCCGACTTCCTCCTGAACAAACAGCATGACACAGGGCTTGATCCCAGGACCCTGAAATCATGACCTGAGCAGAAATTGAGAGTCAGATGCTTAAGTGACTCAGCCACCAGGAAGATTTTATTTCTTAAGCTGCATGATGTTCATTAAATTACTTTGTAATATATATGCACCAAGATTGAGAAAGCCTGGGCTAGACCATCAGCAACTTTTGACACAGTTGAATGCTCCTTCCTCCTTGAAATGCTTTCTTCACTTTAATACTCTTTCTTGATCCAACTAAAGAAAGTATTATATTCCCTAGTTCCTTATTTTCTGCTCCTTTTGTCTTCACTGACAGCTCCTACCTCTCTTCCAGACTCCTACATGTTAGATGGCCTCGGACTCTTCTCTTGATCCTCTCCCTAATCCCAACTTCCATGCTACCATTGTCCTTTGACTAGCCCCTTAATTGGATTTTCTCCTTCCATATTTGCCTGTTACGGTCCTTCCTCCATGCAGAATCAGAGTGATCTTTTAAATTACCAGATGATATCTCTCACTCACCTTGCTCAAACCTTCTGATGGCTACTATATATACACTTAGAACAAAATCCAAAATACTCACATTGGCCTATGAAGCCTCCCTGACCTTGTTCTTCCCTACCTCTTTGACTTCATCTCCTCCCACCTTTTGCCTTGCTTACTCTGCTCCACCCACTCTGGCCTCCTAGCTGTTCTCTTAGCTGTTATGAATTTAACATAAAAATCTTATTCCCTCCTGCCTCAGGGCCTTTGCACTCCAGTTTTTCTCCTCCTGGTACTCTTCCTCAAGTTATCTGAGCACCTATTCCCTTACATCATTTATGTCTTTGCACAAATATCACCACCACAAAGAGGCTCTTCCTCATCACTTGATTAAAAACAGCACTGTGCCTGGTATTGTGGTCATAATGCATGGTCAAGATTCAGTAGAGAGCAGCTCTTATCACTAAATGTTTCACTGTGGAAAAGTCTGCCTTTCACAGCTTCATCCTGCCTGAAAACCCTGCCTATAAGGAATACACAAGCAAAATGTTTTGGGAGCAAAGGGGAGGGAGGAACAATTTTGACATAAATCCCAGCAGAACTAAAACCACAGAAACCACCAAAGCTAAACAGAAGGGGAAATTTATTTAGCCTTTGGAAAGCTAGAATTTTTGTCTCTCATGCTGATGCTAAATAGCAGAGAGTAAGTGCAGCATATGGTTCCATGTGGTGAGCATGGAATGCAGGGGAATGTGAGGGTAGAAAAAATTCCAGCCAGCTTGATGCCTGGTGACAGGGCAGCCTGCACAGAGTATTGAAATAGTCTGGGAAAGCTGAGATTGACAAGCTAGAGAGGAATAATACTGAATGTAAAGTGGCTTTCATTTCCTTCTCTTGCCTGCCTTGTATAAATCCTTTCAATTTCTGCAGGTCAAAATAATGGCCATCCTCCAAGGCTCAACCCGCTGGACTCCTTTTCAGGATCACCCCGAGTTGGACATAACTTCCCTGCCACTTATCACTTTCACCCGTGTATCTGGATCTTTTGTAAACTAGGACACCTTACCCTTTATTAGATTGCCGGTGGGGTTCTCTGTATTTATCTCCATTTTTCTTATTTATTTATTATTATTTTAATTAACATATCATGTGTTATTGGTTTCAGAGGTACAGGTCTGTGATTCATCAGTCTTATATAACACCCAGTGCTCATTACATCACATGCTCTCCTTAATGTCCATCCCCCAGTTACCCCATCCCTCCACCCTCCTCCCCTCCAGCAACCCTCAGTTGGTTTCCTATGATTAAGAGTCTCTTATGGTTTATCTCCCTCTCTGTTTTTTTCCTGTTTTATTTTTTCCTCTCTTCCCCATGATCCTCTGTTTTGTTTCTTAAATTCCACATAAGAGTGAGATCATTGATAATCGTCTTTCTCTGATTGACTTATTTTGCTTACCATAATACCCTCTAGTTCCATCCACGTTGTTGCAAATGGCAAGATTTCAATTTTTGATGGTTTCATAATATTCCATTGTATATATATACCACATCTTCTTTATCCATTCATCTGTTGATGGACATCTGGGCTTTTTCTGTAGTTTGGCTATTGTGGACATTGCTGCCATGAACATTGGGGTGCAGGTGCCCCTTCAGATCATTACATTTGTATCTTCGGGGTAAATACCCAGTAGTGCAATTGCTGGGTCGTAGGGTAGCTCTATTTTCAACTTTTTGTATCTCCATGTTTCATTGACAAATTCTGAATATTCGGTAAAGATTATTGAATGACTAAGAATCTTACTTCACCCATTTAGAGGGCAGGTATCACGTGCTTTGTGTGTGTGTGAAGAGAACAGGTAGAAACCACTAGCTCACAAATTATCTTGCACCAGCTCCTGAACCTATTCTCTGCTTCTGCCATCAGGTTAGATCATTGATGAAGGCAAAACAATGCCCCCATGGAGCAGAAACAGACCCATAACAAACTGGGTTGCCAGAGGGGAGGGGGCCGGGGGATGGGCAAACTGTGTGAAGGAGAGGGGGATACAGGCTTCCAGTTACGTAATGAATAAGTCACAGGGATAAAAGGTACAGCATAGGAGATATGGTCAATGGTATTATCATAGTGTTGTATGAGTGACAGATGGTCTCTACACTTGTGGTGAGCATGGCATAACATATAGACCTGTCCAATCATTACATCATACACCTGAAACTAATGTAACATTGTGTGTCAACTATACTTCAGTTAAAAAAAAAAAAACAACCCACACACAAAACGCCCTTATGGGATAGGGCAAGGAGAGTAGCAGAATATGGCCAGATCCTCTGAGCCACCTCGGAAGGAGCTGCCTCAGAAAGAAGGAAGGACGGATGGTCCTTAAATCCAGGTGGGATTTAAAAACATTTATAGGCAAATCCTCAGAAACTTGTCAGATATGGGGATTTCCCTCAGAAAGATCTTCAACTGCATTAAATGCCCCCTATAATGACTTGGATGAAGGGAAAATTATTCCAGCATAGGGTTTACTGTCCATAATCACAGATTGCAGAAGTAGAGACACCCCACCCCCCAAGTCCTTCCATTCTCCCAGATGCCCCTTTGACTTTGACTTTGTTAACACAGTCTTGCTTAATCTCATTGCCTTTCCAGAGATTCCTGTGTGCTCCTCCCCTCCCCCATCCCTCTCACCTGAGGCAGGAGAAGTGTCTTAGACAGACACAGGCTAAGTCATGTCCCAAAGCATCCATACACTTACGTGTTGGTGAGGTTTGTCCTTGCAACACCAAGAGAGAGAACAGAGGACACTTGTAGTGGGAAGTTGGGATTGAATCTAGTCACTTGGAGAAGGTTCATTTTCATTTCCTTGCCTCAAGGCTGATCTTCTTCCAGTTCATTCTCAAATCTTTAGGGGAAAGAGAAAAGAAACATTGCTCTGTCCTCACTCCTCCATCCAAGCTTCTACCCCAACAGGTAAGCAAACTTTCACTTGTTATCCTCTTTTTATGTCCTCGTCAGATCCCATGTTCTCTAATCAGGCCGGGGGATATAATCTTCCTAGCTTGTTTCCCTGCTTCTTCCTAATTCTTCGCTGACTATCCCTAGAGAGCTGAGCCCCAGCATAATGAGGCTCAAGGGGCAGGGAACCAGAAGACAGCAAGCAGTGAGTCAGTTAACATTCATGCAGCAACACTTTGTGGAAGAACCTGTGCTCTTCCCCATTTCTGAGTCTTCACATCTTGGTCCCTTTTACTCCTCAAATTGAAACCTGGGGGAATCTAAAGATCCATGGATTTCTCCTCTGAGGATTTTGAGTCCTCTTTCATAAAACTTAAACCCTGTGTTTTCATTTTGATGAAATTCAAATTTTATTTATTTAAAAAATAAAAATATTTTCATTTTGGATGATTTGGATTACTTTTTTTTTTTTTTTAGGAGTTTACGTGCCTATGTTTGTATGTGTTTTTATAGTCAGGTGACGAGGGATCCCTAAGTCAGTGGTTTTCAATATGGGGTCTATTAGAACTGAGATTCAGTTCCAACTCATTCTTTGAATGGCAGCAAAAATGTCTCACCCCCAAGGAATATCCCCTAATCCTTCATCCACTCTCATAGCATCTCACGCTTCTTCATGCCACTGTAATTAGTATTCCCTTGGCCAGACTAGGAGTTTCCTGAGAGCAGGGACTGTGGCAGTCTCATTCATCTATGTAGCCCCACTTCCTAGCATGCTGCCTGGAACATAGCAGGTGCTCAATAAGCATTTGTTGAATGAATGAATGAATGAATGAATGAGATGACACAAAAGAAATAGAGACAAGGCCTCTGCCTGTAGAGTCTGTTGGAACGGAAACATACACACACAAAATAAGGGGACATTACAAAGCAATATATTTGTAGCAAAGTACAGTTTCTTCTCATTGAGAGAAGCTCATCTTTGAAGGGTCATCAGAGTGGCTCTCTCAGTTAAGGCACACAATACAAATTACCAAACTTTGTCCAGGGATTAGGCTGCAATCAAACCTTTTGTGACTCATTCTAAACATCCCGCCTTTTCCAAAAATCCTTGAAATGGAAAGGGGAAAAGGGAGGGAGAAAAGGTGGATTAATTTTCACTAAGAGCCCAGGCATTACAAGAATCAGAGTATTTAGCCATAGGGAAGAGGTGGCAGTGGACTAAGGTTATTCTGACACAGAACCCAGAAATAAAACTGAAGCAAAAGCCTAGGTTAGTGACTTAAGCCTCAATACAAAACAGGGAGAGGACTGTTTTGACACAAGTCTGTGTGTACTGATGAAACTCCTCCCCTTCTGGCTATCCTGATATGGTCCTTGTAGCCTGGGGCACAATGGCAGGTGATTAGAGAGCAAACTGAAGAAGGAGCCAAAGTGAGGTACTAAGAGCAGGATTCTCCTTCCCTGAAGAGCTGTGGTGCCCCAGCCTGTGCTGGGAGCTGGTCAAGCAAGGCTGAATCACAAAAGGGACCTACATCTTTTATCAGGAGGAGAAGGACCAGTTTTTCACTGACACACCCAATGGGTCAGGTTTTACCAGTTATATATGCAAAATATACTACAAACTGAAAGGGCACAGAGCAAGGGTGACAAGAACGGGATGAGTTATTCTAGAATCACGCTATTCAAAGTGTGGTCCATGGGTCTACTGCATCACCGTCCAGGAGCTTGTTAGAAATGCAGAACCAGCAAAAATGAACTATTGGGACTTCATCAGGATAAAAAGGTCTTGCACAGCAAAGGAAACAGTCAACAAAACTAAAAGGAAACCTACAGAATGGGAGAAGATATTTGCAAATGTCTTAACAGAAAAAGGGCCAGTATCCAAAATCCATAAAGAACTTCTCAAACTCAACACCCAAAGAACAAAGAATCCATTCAAGAAATGGGCAGAAGACATGCACAGACATTTCTCTGAAGAAGACGCACAAATGGCCAACAGACACATGAAAAAATGCTCAACATCACTCAGCATCAGGGAAATACAAGTCAAAACCACAATGAGTTACCACCTCACACGAGTCAGAACCACTAAAATTAACAAGTCAGGAAATGACAGATGTTGCCGAGGATGTGGAGAAAGAGGAACCCTCTTACACTGTTCGTGGGAATTCAAGCTGGTGCAGCCCCTCTGGAAAACAGTATGGAGATTACTCAAAAAGTTGAAAATAGATCTATCCTATGACCCAGTAATCGCACTACTAGGTATTTATCCAAAGGACACAAACATAGTGATTCAAAGGGGCACCCGCACCCCAATGTTTATAGCAGCAATGTCCACAATAGCCAAACTTGGAAAGAGCCCAGACGTCCATCAACAGATGAATGGATAAAGAAGTGAGATGCACACACACACACACACACACACACACACACACACACATTGGAATATTACTCAGCCATCAAAAAATGAAATCTAGCCATTTGCAAGGACGTGGATGAAACTAGAGGGCATTATACTGAGCGAAATAAATCAGCCAGAGGGAAAAAAAAAACATCGTATGATTTCACTCATATGTGGAATTTAAGGAACAAAACAGATGAGCAGAGGGAAAGGGAAGGAAAAATAAAATAAGATGAAAACAGAGAGGGAGGCAAACCATAAGACACCTAACTGTAGGAAACAAACTGAGGGTTGCTGGAGGTGGAGGGGGTGGGAGGAGAGGATAACTGGGTGATAGGCATTAAGGAGGGCAGGTGATGTAATGTGCACTGGGTATTATATACAACTGATAAGTCACTAAATTCTACTCTTGAAACTAATAATATAGTAAATGTTAGCTAAATTGAATCTAAATAAAGAATTTTTTAAAATTTTAAGAAAAAGAGCATCTCTTGAAAAGTAGTTCAAAACAGGTTGAAAAATAGGGCAGAGAAAAAGCAAAGTCAAGAGGAGCTAAGGAAACATGACTAAATGGCATGTGGTATCCTGGGTAGGATCCTGGGACAGAAAAAGGTCATTGGGCAAAAAGTAAGAAATCTGAATAAAGTAGACTTTAGAGAAGGAAGGGAGGGAGGGAGGGAGNCCCCCCGCCCCCTCCAGACTTCCTTAAATCAGAACCTGCGCATGCACATCAAAGTTTGAAAAGCACTAAGATTTCCTGAGGGAAGGGGCGCCTGGGTGGCACGGTGGTTAAGCGTCTGCCTTCAGCTCAGGGCGTGATCCCGGCGTCATGGGATCGAGCCCCACATCAGGCTCATCCGCTATGTGTCTGCTTCTTCCTCTCCCGCTCCCCCTGCTTGTGTTCCCTCTCTCACTGGCTGTCTCTATCTCTGTCGAATAAATAAAATCTTAAAAAAAAAAAAAAANTATGTGTCTGCTTCTTCCTCTCCCGCTCCCCCTGCTTGTGTTCCCTCTCTCACTGGCTGTCTCTATCTCTGTCGAATAAATAAAATCTTAAAAAAAAAAAAAAAAAGATTTCCTGAGGGTAAAACTTGAAAGCAAATGATGAATATGAGGGGACAAGTAAGGAGAAGCTTCAGGTGATCCCACAAGGGGATAAAGGCAGTCGGGGAGAAAGAGGCCTGAGGGTTTCTCTTGCCGCACCCTGGACTGAATGGGCCAGGGACCAGGCTGGGTGGCTCCGGCAAGAAGCCCTGAACACGGGGACAAGGAGAATAGCACAGGCGGGCCTGAGGTCTTCAGAGAAAAACACTGCTACCGCTATCATTCACCACCAGCTCCGCCATTCCCTCACTCTCCCTCATGAACCCCAATTTCCCCTTCCAGGATTTCTCCAGACTTTTAGTCTCAATAACCTGGTCAGTCGGACCCCGCCTAGTTGGGTTTGATTCGGCCAGGATCGGTTGCTAAGGCCTGGAGCTTCTCGGTTGCGGGGGAGGGGGGATGATGTCACCTCCAAAAGGCGGGCCAACCAGCCCTCTCCCTCCTCCGGATTGGCTGCCAGGAATTTGATTAGATTCGCAGCCTCGCGGGCTCCAGCGTGCGTTAGCTGTCGTTGTCCCCAGATGCCCCTGGCCCTCGGCGGTCCTCTCCGCCTGGAGCAAGACTCTGAGGGCTGTACTCAGGAAGGACTTAGCTTCGGAAGGAGAGGTGATTCGAACGGTCTGGCTATTGCCACCAGGCTAGGCGTTTTGGCCGCCTAGGTACTTTTTGACTCGATCGGGTGTCCGTAGTTGGGGCGGCTACCGGAGCCGCAGGGATTTGTGGAATTTATAGTTCTGGATTAGGTCTGGCTTCGTTCGTGGGTGGACAGAAGGAGGCTCGAGCCCGACAGATTTTTGGAGGGGGAAAAAAAAAAGACTTTGAGGACTGGGGGCCTGGGTCCCAGAAGGACGGGAGAGGACGAAAAGTGAATCTAAATAAGAATCCTGCCATTAGCATTGTTTTGGTTTTCTTTTCAGGTGCTGACCTGAAACTGATCATCCCATTCGACCAAAACTGTTCACCCACGGTGGAAGGGACCAGGCAGCCAAATGGAGACGCCACCAGTCAATCCAATGGGAGAGAAGGACACCTCTCAACCACAACAACAATGTGAAAAGAACCCCCAGGAGAACCTTGAATCAACTACCCAGATTAGGCAGCAGCCCCAAGACCCTCTTACTGAAATCCTTGAGCTGAGAGTGAGCCCGAATCCAGCCAGCCAAATTCTAGAGAAACCTCAAGGGACTGAAAAACTGGCTGCTGGACTTCAAGGAGACTCTGCTAAGTCTCATGGATCAACCAGTGAGATGCCAGAGCCCCTTCAAGCTTCCGATCTCTGGTACTGTCCCGATGGGAGCTTTGTTAAGAAGATCATAATTCGTGGCCACGGCTTGGATAAACCTAAGCTGGGCTCCTGCTGCCGGGTACTGGCTTTTGGGTTTCCTTTTGGGTCAGGACTGCCAGAGGGCTGGACAGAGATAACTATGGGGTTAGGCCCGTGGAGGGAGGGGACTTGGGGGGAGCTCATAGAGAAATGCTTGGAGTCCATGTGTCAAGGTGAGGAGGCAGAGCTTCAGCTCTCTGAGCATTCTGAATCTCCTTTCAGGCTCACACTGGCCTCCTTCACTCAGGGCAGGGACTCCTGGGAGCTGGAGGCCAGTGAGAAGGAAGCCCTGGCCAGGGAAGAACGTGCAAGGGGCACAGAATTATTTCGAGCTGGGAACCCTGAAGGGGCTGCCAGATGCTATGGCCGGGCTCTTCGGCTGCTACTGACTTTACCCCCACCTGGCCCTCCAGAACGAACTGTTCTTCATGCCAACCTGGCTGCCTGTCAGTTGTTGCTAGGGCAGCCGCAGTTGGCAGCCCAGAGCTGTGACCGAGTGCTGGAGCGGGAGCCCGACCATTTAAAGGCCTTGTACCGAAGGGGCGTTGCCCAGGCTGCCCTTGGGAACCTCGAGAAAGCAACTGCTGACCTCAGAAAGGTGCTGGCGGTAGACCCAAAAAACCGGGCAGCCCAGGAGGAGCTCGGAAAGGTGATCATTCAGGGGAAGAAACAAGATGCAGGGCTGGCTCAGGGTCTGCGCAAGATGTTTGGCTGATTAAAAATTAAATTTTAAAAGAGACAGGAACCTGTGAATTGTGGTTTATGCTGTGAGATTTTGAGGCGACAGAGGGAGGGTTTCAGCCCATGTCCCATTCCCAGCTTTTGCCTTCCTAGGGAGGTAGCAATGGTCTCAGTGCGCCTCTTTCCCTGCTTTACCAATAAAAAGCCATATGATCATGTGTGCTGCATTTGGGGGAGCTCATCCATATCCGAGGATGAATGCAAGATACATAAACTACTAAATTTAATACCTACTGGGGAGATGGCGGGCCTTTAAACACCGGGAACTACAACTCCCAGGCTCTCTCTTGCTGGCTTCTGTTCGGCGCATGCGCAAACTATAAGGCCCTCTTGAGTGGGAGTGCTATCCTCCTGCCGCGCTCCCATTGGCCCGGCCTGTCCAGCCACCTCATGTACTCAGCACCCAAGTCTCTTACTGGTCGGTAGAGCTTCCGGGACGCCCGCCCCTTTTTTTAAGAGTCAACTGATTAGTTGAGGATGGGGAGAGGCGGGCCTTGGGAACCGTCTCATGGTTGGGGGGCGGGAGAGAAAGATGGCGGAACTGATGCTCCTCAGCGAGATTGCGGACCCAACACGTTTTTTCACGGACAACTTGCTGAGCCCGGAGGACTGGGGTCTGCGGAGTGAGGCCTCGGGGAGGGAGGAGGGCTGTGGCATGCTGTGCTCCTGAGGCACGCAGAGAGGAAGCGGAGGTCCACAGAAGAAGGCTGGGCTAATACGGAATCCATCACCCGAAGGAGGGCGGGGCAGGGGGGCTCGTTGTGCTTTCGGGGGATGCGGGAGTTGGGAAACACCTCTGCTCCCTGCGGAAACGTCGAGTTGTTCCGGGGTGGGGGAAGGAGGGGCTGAAGTTCTTTGGCTGTATCACGTTTCAAGTGGGCGGGCGGTAGGTCTGGCTGAGCCGAGCCAATGAGGGATGGGCCCAGGGTTGTGTGTGGATCTGTAGGCTGGGCCACCGGACGACCCCCCTGACGCTCTGCATCTCTTGTAGACAGCACCTTGTACACTGGCCTGGATGATGTGGCGGAGGAGCAGACGCAGCTCTTCCGCTGCCCAGAGCAGGATGTCCCGGTATTGCCCCCCGAGCCTTGTCTCTAACCTCTGGTGGGTGGGAGTTGCCCTGGAACCAGGATTCAGCCCCAGACCAGAGTTGATGGAGCTGTTACCTTCTTCACATTCTTGCCATCTAATGCCCTCCTTTATTCAGTTTGGCAGCAGCTCCCTGGATGTGGGGATGGATGTCAGCCCCCCTGAGCCGCCTTGGGACCCCCTGCCTATCTTCCCAGGTAAGATATCCTTTCTGAGGGGCACCTGGGTGGCTCAGTTGGTTGAGTGTCTGCCTTCAGCTCAGGTCATGATCTCAGGGTCCTTGGATGGAGCCCTGCATCAGGCTCCCTGCTCAGCGGGGAGTCTGCTTCTCCCTCTGCCCCGCCCCCCCCATTCTCTCTCTCTTTCTCTCTCTCTCAAATAAATAAATGAAATCTAAAAAATAAAAAATAAAGATATCCTTTGTGATACCCTCATCCTTCCAAAACCCTCACTTTTCACTGTTTCCCAGGAACTGCGGAACTCCCTGTATCCTCACGCCTCCTCTTCATAAATGCCTGTGCACTCCTCTCTCCTTCAGTCCCTTATTATGTGTTCTTTCCCCTTTGCCCCAGGTGAGGGGATCCCCACCTCCATGTCTCTGGACACTTCTTGGACTCCTTAGGCTCTGCTTCCTGCTGATTCCCTAACCCTTTTCTTCCAGATCTTCAGGTGAAGTCTGAGCCATCCTCCCCCTGCTCCTCTTCCTCCCTCAGCTCCGAATCATCCCATCTTTCCACAGAGCCCCCCAGCCAGGTGAGAGCCATCGCCCTCCTTCTACTGTTTGTGGCAGGGACTGTGTTCCATTCCCTTCACCCATAGGTGCTGAGAAAATATTTCTTTTGCTATAGGTCAGAGTAGTGGTGGTACCTTTGAATTTCTTTAATATTCTCATTTTACATGTCTCTGGTGTAGTTGTCTAAAAAGATGGAGTCTTTTTAATATATGGAGATATGTGGCAGCCATGGTGGGGCTGAGAAGAAGAGTTTTTAACTGCTCAGAATTCTAGAATCGCTCTTGCCCAAGTTGTCCATTCTTAAGGCAATATTTGAAATCATGAGACTTCATCAACGCTTCCAGGAATAAAGTAGAAAGAGAAAACAAGGGGCCAGAGACAGCTTTGGGAGATGCTTAGTATCATTTAAACCAGAATGTCAAATAATTAGTAAGCTCTAAAGCTTTTGTTCTTGCTCTTGCTCTCAACACCTTCCCTTATTTTCTTTTATTTTTTGTGCCCCACCCCCACTTCACCTCCCACTCTCACCCAGGCTTCTGGTGTAGGAGAGGTGCTGGTTGTGAAGACAGAGTCCTTGGCACCCCCACTCTGCCTCCTAGGAGATGACCCAACATCCCCATTTGAAACTGTCCAGATCAATGTGGGTCCCACCTCTGATGAAGCCTCAGGTAATAACAGCCTGCCACCACCCCCAGGCTTTACCAAGGCAGAGTATGTGTGTGTATAGATAGGGAGG
Source organism: Ailuropoda melanoleuca (assembly GCF_002007445.2). NCBI lineage: Eukaryota > Metazoa > Chordata > Mammalia > Carnivora > Ursidae > Ailuropoda > Ailuropoda melanoleuca. The sequence goes on along the minus strand of NC_048222.1, from coordinate 27,185,534 downwards.
GGATGCAGGCAACAGTACAGGGAGGAAAAGGTGGGGAGGGGAAATAGCAGATCACCAGGAAAGAGGCCAGAAAGGGGAGGGAGAATTTTAGGAAACCACAGCAAGGTCAGCCCTGAAGAGATGGGGATGGTTTTTCTTTCTTTTTCTCATCCCTAGTATCCTATTGTGTGATTTAACTTCCTGTTGCCTTACATTTTAAAAAAAAAACTTACGGACAGGCTAGGGAATATTTATTTATATTTTCCCCCCAATGTTTTATTGTAAAATTTTTCAAACATACAGAAAAGGTGAAATACCATATACCCAACTCCTAGATTCTACAATTGACATTATTTGTGCTATTTTTAAGTGTTATCAAGTTTATTTCCTCTTAAGTGTTTACATAGTAAACATTTATTGAGCACCTACTCCATGCCACATACTGGACAGGGTGCTGGGGATACAGAGATAAAAAAGATGTGAGCACCACACTGACCTGAGAATCCTATAGTGTGGTGGGAGGGGAAAGATACACGCCAGTCGCTGAAGGTGTGGGAATTCCAGGATAGACATCACAGGGTGCCACAAAAGCTCATAAGAGGGGCAGCTCACCTGATGGGGGCTGGGTTGGGGATGTCCTCCTGGAGGAAGGGTTTCCTGAGCCAAGTTTTGAAGGACACATAGAGATTAGCCAGAAGATGAATAGATGAATGTGGGGATTGGTGTGTTGGTGTGTGTGTGTGTGTGTTTGTGTGTGTCTATGGAACTTGCATCTCTTCAGAGTGGATGTGAGGAGGGAGTGGGAAATGGCAAGGAGTTGCAGAGGCTGCAGGGACAGGTGGGCACCCTGCTAAGGGACTTTTATCCTGTGGGCAGTTGGGAGCCTCTGAAGAATCAGGCAGGAGAGCAATGTGATCAGGAGGATGACTCAGGTGGCAGAGTAGAGAGAATGGATTGTGGAGAGGCAGGACTGGATGCAGTTAATCAAGTAGGATATTTGGATAAAGGAGGCAGAAAGAATGAAGTAGGATGGATGAATTGCATTGACTTCTAGGATAGGATTTGAAGAGGATGCCTGGGTTTCTTTCTAGGGCAGATAGATACTGTAAGAGCCCACGCCCCCCAGTCCGGGAGGATGATGAATTCAATGCTGTACATGTTGAGTGTGGACTGCAAAGTGGCTTTAGGGTTTCCTGGCACTGCCTCTCTTTGGTTGAACTCCAACCAGAAGCTAGAGGGCAGGGGAGTCCGTGATTTAATCCATTCATGTTTTCCTCCCCGGCCTCAGTGCGGGGCAGGGAAGGATGCAGAGTGGGTCTGGAGAGATAAACAGACCATATCCACACATTATTAAGAGTTACAAAGAGGACAAACAAGATAGGATTTGAAAACCTTTTCATAGCAAACGGATTGCTGATGACTTTGCCAAGGAGTCAGATTCTCCCCTAAATAAATTAGGTATTTTTTGAGGGACTGTGCTTTACCCATCAATTTGATAGACGGGAAGCATCAGACATAATCCTTGTTTTTGGAGAGTCTTGTGAGGGTCATAACACGTGGTTAATAATCAAATAGTGGTCACCTCTAAGAAGGCATCTGGGTGGCTGGTGGACGAGGAAGGGAAGGAGATCCACTTCACTGAATTACCCTTTGGTCCTTTGGAGTTCTGTATCATATGACTGTATTACCTATCCACAAATAGAAGTTGAAATTTTAGGGGCGCCTGAGTGGCACAGCGGTTAAGCGTCTGCCTTCGGCTCAGGGCGTGATCCCGGCGTCATGGGATCGAGCCCCACATCAGGCTCCTCTGCTATGAGCCTGCTTCTTCCTCTCCCACTCCCCCTGCTTGTGTTCCCTCTCTCCCTGGCTGTCTCTATCTCTGTCAAATAAATAAATAAAATCTTTAAAAAAAAAAAAGTTGAAATTTTAATATAGCAATATTGGCACTTATATAAATAAGAATCTAAATGAGTGGTATGGACCAAAGTTAGTGGCAGACTGGTGAACTTGGGGCTGAATCTGGCCCTTGGATGAGTTTTATTTTGCCCACGTGGGGTGATCAACAAGTCTCACAGATGGATTTAACAGAGGCCGGGAAGACTCAGAGGTGACTGAGTCTTTGCAATTTGGTGCCTGGGAGGCTCACAGAGTGGAAATGGAATTTGTGTGAAGGGATACGAGTGAGCCCCATGGGGGGACATGAGAAAGGAAATGACCAGCAGGTACCTAGAGAGTCAGGATCAGGACACAGGAGCAGTCAAGGGTAGAAATGCAGACTTGGCTGTTGTCAGCATAGGGACACGTGATGGCTTCTGGAGCTAGGGAAGGAGAAAGGAAAGTCCTGGATAAAGAGGTAGGAAGAGAGCCAGCAGATCAGGAGCCCATGGCTCCTCCTCCTTCTGGATTGCATGCCTAGGGCCAGCTTTATTTTCTGGTACAAGGAGAAAGGACCGTGTCTTCTATCCCCTCTTAATCCTCTTAATCCTCTTCTCCTTCAGTGTTTATCTGATATCCAGCATTTTGTCTCGTCCCAACCCCCCCACAGATGTCCAGACCAAGGTAGAACCTGTCTCTCCATCTTCCTCCATCAACTCTGAGGCTTCCCTGCTCTCAGCGGAGTCCCCCACCCAGGTGAGCATCCACTTTTCTTTCTCCTTCCAGACACTCCAGTGAGTTCCTTGAGTTCCTTCTGACTCTCAGAAGTATGAAAGCATTCTCTTTTTCAGCTCCTTCTCCTTGACACTCCTCCTGACTCACATATCTTCTGGAATGCCCAACACAGGCTTTTATAGGAGAGGAGGTACTGGAAGTGAAGACAGAGTCACCGTCCCCTCAAGGGTGTCTCCTGCAGGATGTCCTAGGCCCCCCACTTGGAGGTGTCCAGATCAGTATGGGCCCATCCTCTGATGGCCCCTTAGGTAATGGGGCCTCCTGACACCTTGGGATCCCTGGCAGGAGGCCTCTAGTCCTGACATTCCTTCCTTCCTTCAGGCAAAGCCCTTCCCACCCGGAAGCCACCCCTGCAGCCCAAACCTGTGGTGATAACCACCGTCCCGATGCCACCCAGAGCTGTGCCTCCCAGCACCACCATCCTTTTGCAGCCCCTTGTCCAGCCACCCCCAGGTACTAAAGGCGGCGAGAAGGACACAGGCTGAGTTGACTTTCTCGGGGAGCTCACAGCCATTGAGGCTCCCAGCCCTTGGGTGCTCAGGTGCGGGTGTGGACACAAGAATTCCACCTGACTTACAGCTCTCACCTCCTCCTGTTTACTTGCCCCAGTCTCCCCAGTTGTCCTCATCCAAGGTGCTATTCGGGTCCAGCCTGAGGGGCCGGCCCCCCCGGCTCCAAGGCCTGAGAGGAAGAGCATTGTTCCAGCCCCTATGCCTGGGAACTCCTGCCCACCTGAAGTGGATGTAAGTACTGGGGAGGAGAGGGGTAAGACTGGTTAATGGGAAGGGAAGAGGGAAGTCTATCGTGGGAGAGAGAATTGTGGAATGAGGAGGGAACAAAAAGTGAGGAAGCAAACCCATAAGGTGGTCCTGAAGATCAAGTGGATCTCGGTTCATATATGAGTATCAACATCGACTCTGTGGTTTGAGGATCCTTAGTTGTGCTGTCACTCTAGATGGAGAAACAGGAATGGTGTCTGTAAATCTAAGGCGGGGGAGTCATACTGGGTTATGGTTGTGGCAGTAGTTGGAAGAGGGAGGCTGTTTCCTAGGGGAAAACCAGGTAAAGTATTCTTTAATTATAGCAAGGTTAAGCTGTGGGCCCTTAAAAAGGAAAACTGAGAGAAAGGAAGATCCCCCATCCAAGGAAAGGAACTGAGTTTCCACCGGGAACCAGGATGGAGGAAGTTCTTCCTACAGTCTGACTTCTCTCAGCTCTGAGGACCAGGAGCACAGAGCGGTTGAGAGAAGGGCTCCTTCCTTGAAATGTTTTAGCAGAGAGGAACAACCCCTCTCTGGCTGTGTAGGTAGAGGACAGGAAGGCAGGAGAGTGGCCGGTGTGAGCAGTGGGGTGAGCAGTCCCTGAAGTCGGGTGGCATAGTGCCCCGCTCCCGCCCATCTGTCATTCCTTTTTTGGCCCTCCGGGTACCCTAGGCAAAGCTGCTGAAGCGGCAGCAGCGAATGATCAAGAACCGGGAGTCGGCCTGCCAGTCAAGGAGGAAGAAGAAGGAGTATCTGCAGGGGCTGGAGGCTCGGCTACAGGCCGTGCTGGCCGACAACCAGCAGCTCCGCCGGGAGAACGCTGCCCTCCGGCGGCGGCTGGAGGCCCTGCTGGCTGAGGTAAGCTGGTCTGTCCTTGGGAGGCCAGTGGGAATACCAGCTCCTTTGGGATGACTTACCCTCTCTCTGGGCTCTTTCTCTGCACCTTAGAACAGCGAGCTCAAGTTAGGGTCTGGAAACAGGAAGGTGGTCTGCATGATGGTCTTCCTTCTCTTCATCGCCTTCAACTTTGGACCCGTCAGGTGAGACCTTCCTTGGCCCCCCCAAAAGCTTCGGGGTGGAGCCCACCCTCCACGCTGCCTGCCTTGGCACAGTGCCTTTCATCCCACTTACACACAGACAGCACTGGTGTCCTCAGTACTGACGGTGCGTCCTGCCAGTCCCTTCTCATTCCCTCATTTCTCTCAAATGGTGTGTCCTCACCTGGAGCAGATGGTGCTAATAACATTGGTAAAAATAGTCACTTTTAAGCACTTACTGAGTTCCTCAGGCTTCCTGGCTTTATGAGGTAGGGATGGTTCTTATTCCCATCTCACACGTGAGGAGATTCACTCTTGCAGAATAGACTGGAACCCAGGCAGGCTGTCCGTAGAGCCCAGGATCTTAAGCAGCCCCTCAATAAAGCCGGAATTCCTCACGCCCTGTCATTCCTTATCCCTAGCATCAGCGAGCCTCCTCCGGCTCCCATCTCTCCTCGGATGAGCGGAGAGCAGCCTCAGCCCCGGAGACATTTGCTGGAGTTCTCAATGCAACAGCCAATTCAGGGAGTTGAACCCCTCCAGGGTTCCTCCCTGGGCCCTGAGGAGCCCCAGCCCAGCACTCCAGGCCGGCCAAGTTTCAGGTGAGGAGTGGGCCCTCTTTTTCGGCGGTACTGAGTGTATCTTCTCCCCAAATGTTACCTTTTCTGTTTGAGGGGAGCCACAGTTCTCTTGCCATCACTGCCTGGTGGAGGGGAGCAGCCTCAGCTCATTGCCCGCTTCCTGCCTCACTCCAGGAACCTGACAGCCTTCTCCGGGGGTGCCAAGGAGTTGCTGCTGAGGGACCTGGACCAGCTCTTCCTCTCCTCTGACTGCCGGCACTTCAACCGGACCGAGTCTCTGAGGTGTGGGGGACTCCCGGCGGGGGCGTCCTCCCTGAGCGTCTGAGGCCCCTCCGCGGTGGCCTGGCTGTCGTGTGCTGAAACACCAGCCCTCCCTGCCCTCTCTTCTCCCTGCCGTGTGCAGGCAGGGAAAATGGGGGCCTTGGCTCAGAGCTGAGGTGTTACCCCGCCTCTGCTTCCCTAGGCTTGCTGATGAGCTGAGTGGCTGGGTCCAGCGCCACCAGAGAGGCCGGCGGAAGATTCCCCAGAGAGCCCAGGAGAGACAGGTAGGAAGGGCTAGGACTAGCTCAAGGAAGGCCCACTGGAAGACTAAATGTCCTAGGGATTTTGAGTTAGCACTTCATTGTGGAGGTTTGAGGGATCATTTGGGGTAAGTGGAAGGGTGGGTGTGAGGTGACGTCAGCTTCCAGGGGCTGTCTCTCTTTCCCTTTTGCCTTCACCCTCTTCACATCCTTAGATACTTCTCCTTCCAGAAGTCTCAGCTACGGAAGAAGTCGCCTCCAGTTAAGGCAGTCCCCACCCAACCCCCGGGGCCCCCAGAGAGGTGAGTCTATGGGGGTGCTTGTCTGTTATTAAGGGAGGTTTCACTCTAAAGAGCTAAACTCCCAGAATATGTCCTGTGCCGATCGTCATTGCCACCAGTGGCATTATAACTTCCTCATCCACTGGGGTCTCCTTGTCTTTTTCTCTCATCCTCTCCCACCTTCCCTAGTGGGACCTGGGCATTGGGCTTAGTTCCTCCCAAACCCTCTTTCCCCACCTGGCTAGGGATTCTGTGGGCCAGCTGCAGCTGTATCGCCACCCAGACCGTTCGCAGCCAGAGTTCCTGGATGCAATCGACCGACGAGAAGACACGTTTTATGTTGTGTCCTTCCGAAGGGTGAGTTCCTCCCTGCCCCATCCCTGTCACCCTGGGTTATCTAGCAGTCTGTCTTCAGGCTGAGGCTCTAGAGTAGGGGTGGGGAGCCTGTCCACATCTCTTCCACCAGCCTCCCGGCGTGGCCCCTTTGTTTCCCAGGACCACTTGCTGCTCCCTGCCATCAGCCACAACAAGACCTCTCGGCCCAAGATGTCCCTGGTGATGCCTGCCATGGCTCCCAATGGTAATTCTCTCCCTGCTGGGTCTGGGGACGAGTCCTGAAACCGAGGAAGGGGGAGGTTCTCATAGAGCCAACATGAGGAGTTAAGGGGGAAATGGAGTGAGTGGGCCATTCCAAAGAGAGGCTGAGGCTAGACTCCCCTATGAGAAGAAGCAGGAAACGGGTGGAGAGAAAAACTGAGCTCCGGAGACATGGGAGGAAGACGAGGGTGCAGGCCGTCCCTTGATGAGGGCACTTGAGTAGGTGTGGGCTGAGGGGATAGGCTGGGAACTGCCAGATTCTCACCTCCTGTTTTCTCTTGATGTCCTCTCCCCTGTGACCTCCATCATATGTATTCTTTGTGACTCATCGATGTCATTTTCTTTTCCTGCCCTTCTCCTCTCCCTGCACCAACTCCATCCCTACCCTCTCATTGACCTCCTGATGTGGATCTGCCTCCTCCCCATTGCCCCTCCTTCCCTCCCTGTCCACCCTACTTTTCTCCTCTGTTTGCCTGCCCTTTTCCTCTTGCTTAACTCCCTCCTTCTCACAGAGACCCTGTCAGGCCGGGGGGCCCCGGGGGACTATGAGGAGATGATGCAGATCGAGTGTGAGGTCATGGACACCAGGGTGATTCACATCAAGACCTCCACGGTGCCCCCCTCACTCCGAAAACAGCCATCCTCGACCCCGGGCAATGCCACAGGTGGCCCCTTGCCAGCTTCGGCAGCCGGCCAGGCCCACCAGCCTCTCTACCTCAATCACCCCTGACCTCTTCAACTCACACTGACTTAGAGCTGGGGGGGGGGATGGGGGCAAACAAGTGGGGTTTTTCCAAGTTCTCCGATCCCTGGGCTTGGGGCAATTCATAAAGGAAAGACAGGGTGTGGGGTTAAGCACTTATCTGGAGATGAGCAGTTCACCTCTCTTCTTACCCCCTTTTTGGAATATAGGGCTCCTCATTTCTCCAAACCCCTAATTCCTGCTTCTCTCTTTGAGGGTATTGAGTGAGATGAAGTTTTGGGGTGGGTGGCCTCCTACACACTCTTTATTCTTTTGTTTCTCTATTGGGGGGGGGTGGAGGTGGGAATTTAGTCCCCAGGAGGGACAAGGGACATTTTTACATTTTAGAGCTAGTCACTGGGAGTAGAGGAGGGGTGGTGGTGGGAGATCAGGTTTATGTATGTGTACTATCTTCTTTTTTATTATTAAATAAACAACTTGGAGGGAGTTGAAGGAATGGTGGCTACCTTCCTGGCTCATGACGGAGAATTTGGGGAAATGGCTTCTGTAGGGCCAATATATCAGAGAACTAAGCACTGAAGACATAGAGTGGGGGTGAGATCCCAGACCTCATGTCATCCCCTTGTCCCCGCCCCTACAACACTGGGGTATGTCTGTGTCTAGCGGCCGGGGGGGTGGGGGGGTGGGGGGGTGTCTCATGGCGTGACAGCCCTGAGGATACAGGTTCCTGGAATGTGTCTGAGTAAACAGGAAGGACAGGGGGCCCCACGCCCTTTGGGGTGAGCAGCCTCCCTGGATCCCCTGCATTCTAGCAGGTTCTCCCTCCCTTCCCTTGATTTCCAGGATGAGCAGCTTGAACAAACAGCGGAGCTGGGGCCAGAGGGCTGTAAGCCAGAAAGGAGGGGCCACAGTGGAGAAGGGGGTGGTGTTTGGAGGGAAGGGGGGATGTTGAGGCACATCTTCTCGGCCCTAAACTGGAGGACACTGAGACTTGAGAGTCCAGTTGAAAGAAAAGGATGAGAACGGATCTGGCAGGAAAGGCTGTGCTTCTAACTAGGAGGAAGGGGCTCAGGACAGAGGGTGAGGGGCCAAATCTCACTCCACCTGGGGGGATCCCGTCAGCAGCTCCTGTCCAGCAGCGCCTCAGGCCTGGCCCCGCAGGAGTGTCCTGGGTCAGCTAGAGGGTGTGGGCTGGGCCTGGGCTCAACGCCCAGATGACTGGACAGGGGCCGCCCGGGCCACAAGCCCAGGCCTGAAGGAGGAGGGGAGAACCTCACGTGTCCAGCCAGGCTCCCCCACTCCCCATTACTGTGTTTGGGGTGAAAACAGACTGAGTAACTATGGCAACCTGGAACTAGGGCTCCCAGGAACTAGGCCTCTCCTCCCTCCGGAGCGCAGCCCTGGCTTCTGGGCCTTCCTGTCCCCACCTCCCTGGAGCCTCATCCAGGCAATGAGTGCAAGGATGAGGCTTTGGGAGGCAGAACACCTGAGTTGGATTCCTTGCTTTACCTTCTGTCAGTGGATGCCTTGATGTGTAACTTAAACACTCTGGGCCTACATTCCTTATCAGCAGCACGGAATACTCCTACGTACTTCTCATGGTTGGTGTGAGGGTGAAAGAGGTCCACAGTGCCTGGTTGGTGAAAGGCACACCTGACCCTTGGCCCTTACACCTGTCTCTTTCCATTTACATTGCCCTTTTCTCTATTCCACTGTTACCCAAGCTGGCTTCATCACCGTTCCATTGTGCCATTGCTCCTGTCTTGACCACAGTGCAGGGAGGTGCTTGAATGCTGGCATCTCTGATGGGGGGCCCTGCGGTGGGGCCCACTGTACCCCTGGCTGAATGGCAGGGGACAGCTGGCACTCTAGTGTGAACTGGCAGTTGACTATTGGCTGAGTCAGTGGAGTGGGGGAAGGCTTAGGAGGGGCATGGAGCCAGGGAGTGCGAGGTGGGAGGGTGAAGGCAGGTCAGTCTCTGGCTGCCACGCTCCAGGCCCCCACGGATCCCAGTCCACAGCCCGATCCCAGGCTATCGAGGCCCCCTCAGTGTGCTACCACAGTCACTCCTGCACCTCCTGTTGGCCCTTCCTGTCCCAGGCCCACTTTGTCTTTCTGTTGAGCTGCTTTCCTCCCTCAAGATCTGGCCTTTTGTTCCTCTTACCATCCAAGACCCATCGCCTCTCCCACTTTGCTCTAGATTCCTCTCCCACCTCTCTTTGCCCTCCGCCCGGCCAGGAGTCATCACCTTCTTTTTGGGGCTCGGGTCTTTTCTGCTTTTGTTGTTCCTTGCTCCTTTTGTAGTTTGCCCTTCCTCCCCACTGCTTTGCTCCCTTTTCTGTTTCTTTTTTCTTGTTCTTCTCCTGCTGCTGACCCTGTGCTCAACTCCTCCGTCTTCATGCCACCCCCTCCCCAGTTCCCTTTGCACTCCTTTGTTCGCATTCCTGGTCCACAACTTCCTCTCTTCTCCCTCGCTGCTTCGGCCCTCTCCCCCTCCCTCCCCCTTCCCCACTCCAACCCCCTGTCCTCTTCCCAGTCGTGGGGGCCAGGACTGGAGAGCCTGATGTTTGCCTCATCGTTCTGCTATGGCTTCTGGATACAGCACATCTGGATTCCGGGGCCCAGATGTGTGGTTGCCACAGCGACCTTGGTCCCTCTGGTAAATATAGGCGCCCACCCGCCCCAGAGCAGAGAACAAAACAATTGTGTGACTTTCTTTTGTCACGAGATAGAAATGTCCTCCCTCCTCCCTTCTCCCCACACCCGTGTCTCCAGGCAAAGAAGTTTTAAGGGTCCAAACCCTTCCTTCTGTGGCTCTTTTGCCCCTTTCCAGTCCTAGCCTCTTGGTTCTCTCCCATCTCTCATCTCACAGGCTGCCTCTTCCCTCCCAGCCCCCTCCCCATCAGCTCCTCAGTAGTGGAATGTTGGTCCCCCAGCTGGACTTGGTGATTTCTTCTTACTGAATCTGCATCATAACTGGATGCAGAAAAAAGTTTCAAAAGCCTGATCTTCCAGCCTTCCTTCGAAAGCAAGTTCTTCCAGAAGCCCCTTCAGTTTCTGCCCTGAGTCTTCCATCTTTTCAAGGCTATTCCTGGGGGGAGAAGAGAGAATACAGGCTTTGGAATCAGAGAGCCTGGGTTGAGGTCCACCTTCACCACCGCTAGCAAAGTCCGTAGGACAGGTCACCTAACGTCTGTGATCCTCCATTTCCTCAGCTAAAGTGGGATTAATCAAAGCCTGCACTGTGTTGGAAAGTGTTTTGTCAACGGAAGCCAGTACAACTGTTTTCTCTCTTCCCCCTCTCTGGGACTGCTCCCTTGGATCACAGCCCCTGGCCTCTCCTCATTCCCTCTCTTTTCCTTCAGGTCCTTGCCCTTAATTGCCCTCATTCTTTTTTGTGTTCCTTCCCTTCTCCCTGTCTTTCCCTTTCCTTCCCATCTATACCTTTTACCCTGTATCCTCCTGAGGTCAGGACAGGAACAAGGAGGATCATTCAAGGATGGAAGCCCAAAGCCAAGGACACCCGGACTGAGGATTCTGAGACCAGCCAGAGCACGTGGACAGCTGTCAGCAGCCCCGATCTCTATACCCATCACCTGAAGCACCTCAGTGAAGGCCACTGGCTCTGCCCACTAGCCCTCCCTGCCTCCATGCCTGGGGCTCCTACCAGACTCCCTTTCACCCTAACTCCTTCTCACCCAGTCCTCTCACAGTTCAATAGTGATAAGCATTTATTAGGCACCTGTGCTATGCAAGGTCTGATGCTTTCCTGATGAGATGCAAACATATGTGAGATAGGAGCTCCTGCAAGAGCCTAAATCCAGGGCTAAATCAAATTTTAGACTATGATGACCTCAGAACCTGGAATTATGTCTGTTAAGCTTCCAGTGGCTTCCTCAAATGCCTTGTAACCTTATAATGTTTGCATTCCCACTCTCTTCTCTGAGACTCTGGTATCCCATCTGTCCCTAGCCATGGATTTCCAAAACACCCCATGGCCATCCTCAGAGCTCTCACATCTCCAGGGTCTCCTGGCCACTCCGTGGGCCCAGTATACTTATGGTGACCATACTTAGTAAATAATAAAACAAAGATTAAGACATAGGGCGGGGCGCCTGGGTGGCACAGCGGTTAAGCGTCTGCCTTCGGCTCAGGGCGTTATGGGATCAAGCCTCACATCATGCTCCTCTGCTATGAGCCTGCCTCTTCCTCTCCCACTCCCCCTGCTTGTGTTCCCTCTCTCACTGGCTGTCTCTATCTGTCGAATAAATAAATAAAATCTTAAAAAAAAAAAAAAAGACATAGGGCAAACAATGGTATGACCATGGGACAGAATTACTGAAATCTGGGGATGTAAGAGAAAATCCATCCTCTGTGCAGTCTGCTCTCCCCAAGTAATGCCGTTTCAGACCCTCCCTCACCCTTTCATGTTCTTCTCCCTCGCCCCCCCGCCCCCCACCACCCCATCAGAGGGAAAGTGTTGCCTACTGTAGGCTCTGGGGGCTTTGGGCCAAGGCAGAGGAAGGAAGCTGAGCCCAGTTCCGTCCAAGATGCTGACTTCATCCTCCCCATCAAAGCCAGGAAAAAAACAGCCACACACACACATACCCAGACACACAGACACACCCACCCAGACACACGGACACACGGGGACACCCATGCGAGAGTCTGTGCAAGTCTTTGGCTTCAGCCACAGGTTGCTAACTGGCCGTGTGGCCACCGCATGCTGTGCCAATGTGCCCTGTCCCAGGAACAACACAGCCCTGCAACCAGGGTGATCCAGTCTGGGGTGCAAACACCTGTGCTCCAGCTCCAAGTGGCAGACTCAGACACTTACGGGTACCTTCACGTCCCTTTCACCCATCACCTGTGAAAGGGCCAAACTCTTCCCCAACGGTGAGGTTTAGTGGGGTAGAAGAACTCTCGTGAAACCAGGGGTGGGGATCCCTCAACCTGGATATTTCCCTTCTGTGGCAAAAGTCTCAGCCCCTGGTTACGGCAGTGAGCACAAGGGGAAATGGGGCCACAGAAACAGCCAGCAGACTTACATGGGGGTGTGTCTGCTGCCCTGTCCTCTGCCTGAGGTCAAAGTACGTTCTTTCTCCAGCCCCCAACTCTCCCTACCCCTGCAGCTCCCCTGCAGCATCCAGACATTCACCCCTTTCAGCTTTCCTCTGACTTCACCCTGCCATTCCTACCCCCACCCTCATATCTGCCTCCGCCTCTAGCTCTGTCTCCTCCCTAAGCCTCTCTCCTAAACCTCCTTCCTAACTTTCTGGCTTCCCTTCCCTGTCTCCCCTGAACCCCAACTTCTTTCCCAAGTCTTAGATATCCTGGTGCTCAGCCAAGCCCTTGCCCAGCCAGTACCCAAGCCTCATCTGCCATTTCTCTGGAATTTGCTGAGGTGGGAGAATGAAAAGGGGGCAGTGACTCCAAGCTGAGAACAGGCAGTGGACTGAGAACAGATGGGGAGAGGCAGTGCAGGGACAGGGCAAGTCAAAATAGGAGAAGAGAGGGGCTCAGGTGGGAGCAATGGGACCAGGCAGGGATGGGTGGGGACAAGGATTTCCAGAGAAGGCCCCCATGTTGGGGAGGGATTTGGGCTTGGGAAGGAGGTTTCTTTCCCACCCCCACCCCCACCCCCACCCCCTGCTCTGCACTGCCAGGAGAGAATGGCAGGAAGAGAAAGAGCAAGTGCTGGGCAACAGGCAGGTGGGGCAAGATCCAAGCTGGAGCAAAGTGGTGGGAGAGGAGGTGCCAGGGAAGGAGGAGGGAGAGGGGCTGGCCATGCAGAAGGGTGTTGGTAGAGAGGAGAGCCCGGTGAGAGAGCAGGAGCAACAGGTGGGGAAACGGTGGGAAAGGAGAAATGGCATGCCGATTCGGGATGTCAGGTTGGGCAAACATCGGGGTGGGAGGAAGAGTATAAATGGGACGGGGAAGGGATGTGGGAGTTAGGACCAGGCATGCAGGGGGCAAGAGGAGGGTATTGTGGGACTCAGTGATCCCAGACAGGGAGGGGAGGAGGGGTGGCATGCGATGGCGTTGGGAGGGCCTGGCAGGGACTAGAGGGGTGGGAGGACCTGCCCTATCTCCGCTCCCCTCCCTGACCTCATGCTGGTCCTCCCCTTCTCCTCCCCCTGCTCGCTGCAGGCTCCCTCCTTCTTGCTGTCGCTGCCGAGATCTACGGTTGGGTCGCAGCTCAGTGAGCCCCTACTGCAGGGAACAAGCAAGTGGACCTCCAGGGAGCTCGGGGCTGCCAAGGCACGGTAGCCCTGCCCTGCCTTGAGAACTCCCCTCCCAAGGTCAGGGACAGAGCAGGTGCAGAGGCACTGCAGTCGCCTGTTGCCCAGGTAAGGAACAGAGTTCTGGAAGAACAAGGAAGAGCTGGGAGCGGTGGGGGTTCTATCCTATCCCTACACCTCCAGCAAAGGTGTAGCAGGAGAGCTCTCAGGAGAGCCTCACAGAGCAGGGACTTTCTGTTAGGACAGAGAAAATGGGACCTTGCCCTGGGGACTAGCCTCCCTGTGGAGGGTGTGTCTGGAGGGTGGTGAGTGTGTGTGCGTGTGCGGGTGGGCGCGCACGTGGAGTGGGGTGTGGGTGCCAGGGTGACAGGATCAGGTGGTGGCACCAGGGTGGAGGTGGTTGTCGGTGAGGTAGGACTCAGCAGTGGTCGGACAGGGGGAAAACCGGGGACTAGGGGCTGAGCTAGTGGCCCGCTGACCCTCAGGAGGAAAGTGCTGGTGGATCCCAAGTGCTCTGTTTGGAGCAGCTGAGCTAGGTCTTCAGGAAGGTGCCAGAGGGAGTCTCTCGACATGTGGGTTGCAGGGTCTGGGAGGGAGGTCTGGGGGTTGAAATGGAGCAGAATCAGGATTCCCAGGTCTGGGAAGGGCACAGAGCCTGCCGAGAGGATCCTAAAACTTGTTCTTGGCTGAGAGCTCTGCACCCATGACTCACGGTTCAGCGGGGTTGGGCTGACTGAGAGATGCCTCCAGGGGCACAGGGGCTCCGTCTTCCTTCCGTCCCCCTTCCAGGCTCTCCCTGCTTCTGTCCATCTAAACCTCCCCCCACTCACTACACGTGACACGCCCTGGGTGGGGTGGGCGGGCCCCTTATCTCGCCTGGAAAGAATTTAATGGCTTGGAAACAACTGGAAATGGAACTGAGAGGAACTACTGGGAAGCAAGTCGGAAACACCGCAGCTGCCGGCTGTCTGCTTCCAGTCCCCACCCGCTTCCCGCATCCCTGGCTCCCTTCTCCCTCCTCCCCTCCCTCTCTCCCTGCCTCCACTCCCTTGGGGACCTGGCATCTCAGTTCCTCAAACTCCCTTCCCCTTGAGTCCTGGTCACTCAGTGCAGGACCAGAACCTGCCTTCCTGTCTCTCATTGCCCCCTTACTCTTTTCCACTGGGGGCCCAGAAATCCTTTCTCTTACTTTTTCCATTCCTCTGACCCATTAGCTCCCCAAGAGTAAAGGGCATTTGGATCCCCCAAATCTCCCCTCCCTGGCACCTCCTTACCCCCTGGTTCCAACACAATATTTGGACCCCCCCTCATCTCCCTCCTTTCTCTCATGAACTGGAATACTTCCTTCACCCCTCATGTGGCATGAGGGGCAGAGGGAGGCAGAGGGGTGGGGCCCAAATCCCCCATCTCTGGAACATCCCTCATGGAAGCCAGCCCTTCTCCACACCTCTTGGGACCAACAGTCCCTGATGAGCGAAGTGTCAAAGTTGGCCACCACATGAATACCAGGCAAGCTGAGTCACAGCTTGGGATGATGCCCCTACTCTGCCAGCCCTCCAACCCTAGGGAGGGTGCCAAGAGGGTGAGGCCACATCCCCCCTCCCCACTGCAGAAAGGAGCCCCAAACAGCCCCAAACAGGGGGATGATGAGGGGGAAACACAAGGGACACCCAAGTTCTTTCCTTTCCTAGTGCTAAGAGAAGAGGGGAATTTTTCCAAGAATTAGAAGTGGGGAGCTGGAGGGATGGCCATAACAGGGCAGGAGAGGGGATGGGGAAGAAGGCTCTGTGTTGTGCACTGTGAAAGCTACTCCTGTCCTCTCAGCTGCCTCACTACTTTACAACTTCTCTCCTTCCTGATGCAGAGACTCTCTCTGCCTCTCCCCAACCTGGGGAAAGATGTAGGATCCAATGGCGGGGATGGGTACTGGACAACTCACAAAGACCCCCAGGGGTGTGGGGCACCAGCTATCTTCTGCTTCCCTCTGGAGAAGGGCCTCCTGTTTGGTTCTCCTCCCTCCAGCTATGTTCTCTGACTCACACAGCTGCCCTCTGAGCGACAAGAAATCCACTTTCTTAGGCATCACCCAATGAATGCATGTGGAGGAAATGTGAAGAGATTGTATGTGTGCCTGCAGAGATGCAGGTTTATTCAGATGGTAGGTGTATCTGTGTACAAGTGTGTTCATATTTGTGTTTGTGGATGAGTGCACACGCCGGTGTATTTGTATATGTCCATGTACTTGTGTGTGCACACACCCCTTGGCTTGCATGGCCTTAGACACAGAGTGACAGGATTTGAGGGTAGGTCAGAGACCACCTCTGTAACCCAAGGCTACACTCCAAGCTGACTGGCTGAGGGGCCTAGGGAAGGGCCACTGTCTGCCTGCCAGGCCTCTCCGCCTGGGCTTCTCGGGCCTCTTTCGCTGTTGCTCTTCCGCTGTTGTCCAGCTTTCCTTCCATCTCTCCTGGGCCTGTGGCAGGGTGTGATGGCTGGTAGCCCTGAAACTCCTTTTTCCCAGACCCAGAGGAGAAGTTTCAGAGTAGCAAGCCAGGAAACGTGTGTGTGTATGTGTGTGCGTGTGTATGTGTGTGCATGTGCTCCTTACCAGTCAGTGTTTCCACACTCGCTCTGCCCTCCTCTCTCCAGCCTTTCTGGTGCCAAAGAGCTGGGTGCCGAAGAACACCTCTCCTTACCCCTTCACCCCAACGGAACCCTCCACATTCCGTTGCTCACCACAGCCCCCTGTCCTGGTTCGCCCTGAACACCTCTTTAAACCTGGTCTCCCTGTGCTCCCCAATCCTTGCCTCAATGGGTCTCACGAACAAACACAACTGGGCACCAGCACCCAGATCAAGAAACAGGATATTCTTAGCACCTCAGAACTTCCCCCCGTGTCCCTCTAGTCACTACTGCTCCAGGAGCACCACGCTTCTGACTTGTGACAGTACAGATTAACGTTGTCTTTTCCCAGATTTCATATACACAGAGTTTTTTTAAAAAAGATTTTATTTACTTATTTCAGAGAGGGAGGGAGAGAGAGTGCAAGCATGAGTGGAGGAGGGGGAGAAGGAGAAGCAGACTCCCCGCTGAGCAGGGAGCCCACTGCAGGACTCGATCCCAGGACCCTGGGATCATGACCCGAGCCGAAGGCAGACGCTTAAGCAACTGAGCCACCCAGGCGCCCCCATATACATAGAATTTTACAGCATGTTCTCTTTTGTGTCTGGCTTCTTCTGCTTAACCCCATATTGATGAGATCCATTGATGTTACTACATAGAGTTGTGGTTTGTTCCCATTGCTTTATTTTATTACCTGTATGAATCAACCACACTTTATTTCATATATTCTACTGATGTGAGATATTTGGGTAGTTCCCAGTTTGGGGCTATTATGAGAAGTACTGCTGCAGTGGCTATATTCCTGGGTGTGGAACTGGTGGATCAGAGTGTTAGCATATGGCTCTGGTTGATTTTGGGGATTCTGCTACACAGTTTTCCAAAGTACTTGTACTATCTGGCCCTGCCAGAAGCTACACCTGGCCTTCTCTCTAGCCCGGCTTCTGCCTGAGCTGCTGTTTCTGTCCAGCTTCCTGTCCCAGACACTGTCCGTGGTCCTAGCCCTGACCTTGGTCCTGTCCTTGGTTCCAGCACTGATGCTAGTCCTCAGCTTCAGTTGAACTTTTCATTCACTCATATGGTCAATATTTATCAAGCACCTAATATGTGCTAGATGCAAGGATACAAGAGCCAAGAAAAAAGTCAAGTGCCATGCCTGCCCTCATGGACCTTATAGTCTAGTGGGTAAGATTGATTGTGGGCAAGAAAGCATTAAATCCCACCAATAAATATATAATTATAAATTGTTATACATGCTACAAGTGGGAGTTACATGGCTCTTTGATATCACATGTTAGGAGGATGTGGGCAGGGAAGGTGCCCTAAGGAAGCAATGTGGGGCTGAGATATAACGGATGAGGAGGCCATGAGGAAAGGGAAGAGTGTTTCACATAGAGGGAGCACCATATACAAAAGCCTAGGGTTGGGAAGGGTGTGAGGGACATAAGGTGCATGGGACTGGAATGGAGAGAGGGAAGGAAGTGTTACAGGAGATGAGGTGGGAGAGGTCAGCGGGGGCCAGATGATACAGGCCCGTTTGTCAGTGTTTGAAGGGAATTTAGAAGGGAGACACTGGAGAGCTTTTAAGGGGAATGGGACATCCTAGTTGCCTTTGTGAGATTGTAAGGGGCAAGAGTGGAAGCAGAGGGACCAGCTAGGAGGCAAACACAGTTGTCAAGCAAAAGCTAGGTGATGGCTTGAACTCTTCAACTCAAAGAGAGAGTGAAGTAAGCAAATTAAAGAGATGTTTATGAGAAAGTAAGGACAAATATCACAAAATATGGTGGCATTGATGGGGGTGAGGTTTCTAGGTTGTAACGCTGGATGAATGGTGGGGCTGTGAGCTGCAGCAGAGAATACAGTGGAGAAGGGGTATAGGAAGGTGTATAGGAAGGGTGACCATGAGTTCAGTTTCAGACATGTTGAATTTGAGGTGCCCAAGAAGAAATGACAAGTAGGCAGTTGGGTGCATTGCTTGGAGTT
This sequence comes from Ailuropoda melanoleuca, assembly GCF_002007445.2. Lineage (NCBI taxonomy): Eukaryota > Metazoa > Chordata > Mammalia > Carnivora > Ursidae > Ailuropoda > Ailuropoda melanoleuca. The sequence continues at coordinate 27,167,560 of NC_048222.1, read as the reverse complement.
AGGAGGAGATGACCAAGCTAGTTTATAAATTGGAGTATAGTTTGGAAATTAAAATCCTGGGTCTGGGTGAAAGTACCTAGGTGAGTGATTAGAAAACTAGGTCTCAACTTTGGCTGCACATTACAATCACTTGGGGTGCTTTTAAAAAATCCTGAGTAAAATTCAGTGTTTCAGTTACTCTAGGCACATCTTAAGTGTTCAAGAGCCACATAACTCTTCTGGCTACTGTACTGACAGCTAGATATAAAATGTTGTGAAATGGAAGATGTGGTCAACGGTGTCCAGTGATTTTTGAAACAGGTCAAGTAAGATGAAGACAAGTGTCTCTCAGATTTTGTGACACTGAGATCTTTGGGTGATCTTAGGGAGAGCTGTTTGATAGGTTGAGAGGAGGTGGGGAAGCCAAATGGGAGTGTACTGCGGCATGCATGGGAAGGGATATGGGGAATGGAAACAGCAAGTACAGATAAATCTTTTGACAACTGAAGCCATTAAGTAGAGGAGGGAAATATGTGCTCGCTGGAGGGAGTATGAGATTGGGGAAGGTTTTGGTTGTGGCTGTTGTTGTTTAGAGAGAGAGAAAGCGAGCACGAGCTCATGTGTGCATGAGGGAGGGGGAGGGGGAGGGGTAGAGGGAGGGAGAGAATCTCCAGCAGACCCGAAGCACGGCTTGATCTCACAACCCTGAGATCATGACCTGAACTAAAATCAAGAGTTGGATGCCTAACTGACTTAGCCACCAGGCGCCCTGTTGTTGTTTTATTTTTTAAGATAAAACTTTCGTATTATGAAATACACAAATCTAAAGTATATAGCTCAATTAATCTTTGAATATGTATACATCTGTTTAACCACCACCCAGATCACCACCCAGATCAAAATACAAAATATTTTCGGTAATCCTATTTGTCTTCTAATAGTAAAGATTAACTGCCTGTTTTTGAACCTCACTTAAGTAGCATCATTCACAAAGTTCTCTTTTTGTATCCAGTTTCTTTTGCTAGCATTATGTGTGTGAAATTGTCTATGTTGTTACATGTAGCAAGAGGGTGTTTTCATTGCTGTGTTTCATTGTATGATTGTGCCACAATTTATCTATTCGACTATTACTGAACTTGTTTCATTTGGCTAATATGAAAAAAAAATCTCATGAACATTCTTGTACATATCTTTTGGAGGATATATGCAGTCACTTCTATTAGGTATTTACCAAGAAGTGGAATTGCTGGGTTATAGGCTATATGTCTTTGTAGGTACTGCCTAACAGTTTTCCAAAGCAGTTGCACGAATTTATGCTCCTGCTTGCAAGCGATGAGAGTTCTAGTTGCTTCACATTCTTGCCAATATCAAGCAACAACAACCCCTTTAATTTTAACCATTCTGATGGCTATTTAATGGCATCTTGTTATGGTTTTAATTTTCATTTCCCTGGTTACTAGTTTTGTTATACACATATATATGTTTGTTTTCCACGTGTTTATTGGCCCTTTGGATATATTCTTTTCTAGAGTACCTGTTTAAGACTTTTGTCAATTTAAAACACGGGGTTGCCTGTCTTGTTTTTGTCTGTTGTTTTTGTTTTGCAGAGGTTTCTTATTTTAGATTTTAATCCTCTTTCTCACTCTCAATCAATATCTATCTCTATCTCTGTCTCTCTCTCTCCCACCCCCACTACCTCCCGGCATTTCTCATATATTTTATCCCAGTGTATGGCTTGTATTCTTATTCTCTAAATGGTGTCTCTGGATGACCAGAAGTGATCAATTTTAATGTCCTAATGTATCTATCTCTTTTTTATTGTTAAGTTTTGTGTGAAATCTTTTATGGTTAAATTTTATGTGGTTAGGTTTTAAGAAATCTTTGTTTACTCTAAGTTTGTAAAAATTTTCTCCTATTTTCTTCTATACAATATTGTTCTGAAAGGTAATGCTTTACCTTTCATAATTAGGTCCATTAGATTCACTTCAAATTAATATCTGTATGTGGACATTAGGTAGAGATAGAGTTTTTTCTTATTAAAGATTTCATTTATTTATTTATTTATTTATTTATTTATTTATTTATTTGAGAGAGACAGAGATAGCTACAGAGATAGTGAGAAAGCATGAGTGGGGAGAAAAGGGAGAAGCAGACTTCCCACTGAGCACAGAGTCGGACATGTTCCCAGGACTCTGGGATCATGACCTGAGCTGAAGGCAGATACTTAACCGTCTGAGCCACCCAGGTGCCCGGATTTTTTTTTCCATTTGGATCTTTCCTCATTTATCAAAAAGAACATCCATTGCAGTGCCGCCTTTGTCATTTTATCAGGGAACCAAATACATGTGGGTCTGTATCTGGACACTATTTTGTTCTATCTATCCATCCTTGCACCTTTATAAGTTTTGATATTTGGTAATGTAAGTACTGAGGAAGAAGGATTTCCTCAAACAACAGGAGATACCTGAGCCCGTATAAAAGCTGACAGGAAGAATTTAGTGGAGAGGGAGGGATTGAATAAAAGGGAGAGAGAGGATAATCTTCACCTAAGAAGACAGTAGGAGCTGGGTTCCAGGTGCTTGTGGAAGGATTGGCCTTGTACCCTCATCCGTTAATCCATTCAGTGAGAATGTGTTGGGTAGCCCCCGTGGGTTAGACACAGGCATACAGCAGTGCGAAGACAGATGAGGTCCCTGTTCTCATGGAGTTCCCACGTTAGTAGTGGGAGAAAGATAACAGACAAGTCCCACAGGAACAGGTGATTCAGGCAGCAGTAAATGCCATGAAGAACATACGCAGGAGACTGGCACAGAAAGTAATGGAAGCCCGTTCCGACTGGGCACCAGGGAAGGTCTTGGGATGCAAGACTTGTCAGGTAGGATTGGAACCAAGAAGGAGCCAGTCTTTAAGAGCATCCCAGACAGAAAATACATACAGCTAAGAGGCCCTTAGACTAGTGTAAGCTTGTAGTATCCATAGAATAAACGAAAGACCAGTGTGGGTGGAAAAATACAGAAAAAAAGGAGGGGGCAGGGAGCTGGGTAATCAAATGACATCAGAAAGCAAGGTAGAGACCAAATCTGCTCAAGGAGGCTATCCCTTGGTTGGGCTGAATGTGGAGTTTCCCATGCATGTGAGTTTGTAGATTAGTTGTAGGTGGTGGGACTATGTGTGTGTATATCAGGGGAGGTGGGGAGCCATCTTGTCTCATTTCTGTGAAACTGCTCACATGTGCCCTCTCTCCCTGCAGCCTCCTGAGTGATGCCAGCCCAGTGGTTCCTAATCTCCAGACTGGCCCTCTTTGTACTGCTGGGCACAGTCAGAGCAGGCCCTTTCTCTCCACGGTCCAATGTGACACTCCCAGCCCCACGCCCCCCTCCCCAGCCAGGGGGCCGCACAGTGGAGCCAATAGGGGGAAGCCCCTCTTCTCGGCTTTATGAGCACACTGTGGAAGGAGGGGAGAAGCAGGTGGTTTTTACCCACCGCATCAACCTGCCCCCTTCAGCTGGCTGTGGCTGTCCCCCGGGTACGGAGCCCCCCGTTCCTGCTTCAGAGGTGCAGGCCTTGAAGGTCCGTTTAGAGATCCTGGAGGAGCTGGTGAAGGGGCTCAAGGAACAGTGCACTGGGGGATGTTGTCCTGCTGCTGCCCAGGCTGGTACAGGTGAGCAAATGATCATGGGAGGGGGCACTGAAAAAGAGGATGGTGGGGAAGGGGGTCAGGGTTAGGTGGGCATTATTAGTCCATAAAGGACCTTGGTATGAATTAGAAAAAAGCATCTCTTCTTTCCCTTTGGGGGTGGTGAGTGAAGCCCAGGGTACCACTCGGGAGAGAGAAGCCACCAGACTAGGTGTCAGCACTTCCCTTCCCTGTTCCCAAGCATATGCTAGGGCCTTGGGAGGCCACATATATTGACTAGGAGAACCTGGAAACAAAGATGACCTTATGAAATGAGTCTGGCCCTGCTGGAGGGGCCGACGTAGGGGAGCACCATATGGGCTTGGTCTCCCTCCCCAGAGAGACTGAGTCCTGCCTCTCCCTCTTACTCCAGGCCAGACAGATGTTCGTAGCCTCTGCAGTCTCCACGGCGTGTTTGACCTGAGCCGCTGTGCCTGCTCCTGCGAGCCAGGCTGGGGTGGGCCCACCTGCTCAGACCCCACAGGCGCTGGGGTGCCCCCATCCTCCCCACCCTCAGCCTCCGCGTCCTGCCCAGATGACTGCAACGATCAGGGTCGCTGTGTCCGCGGGCGCTGTGTGTGCTTCCCTGGTTACAGCGGCCCCAGCTGTGGCTGGCCCTCCTGCCCCGGGGACTGCAACGGCCGAGGGCGCTGCGTGCAGGGCGTGTGCGTTTGCCGGGCTGGCTTCTCCGGCGACGACTGCAGCCTGCGCTCCTGCCCCCGGGCCTGCAGCCAGAGGGGGCGCTGCGAGGACGGGCGCTGCGTGTGCGACCCCGGCTACACGGGCGAAGACTGTGGAAAGAGGAGCTGCCCTAGAGGTTGCAGCCAGAGGGGGCGCTGCGAGAACGGACGCTGCGTGTGCGACCCCGGCTACACTGGCGAAGACTGCGGGTTGAGGAGCTGCCCCCGGGGCTGCAGCCAGAGGGGGCGCTGCGAGAACGGGCGGTGCGTGTGCGACCCCGGCTACGCTGGCGACGACTGCGGCTCGCGGAGCTGCCCGTGGGACTGTGGCGAGGGCGGGCGCTGCGTGGATGGCCGCTGTGTGTGCTGGCCCGGGTACGCGGGCGAGGACTGCAGCACCCGGACGTGCCCGCGAGACTGCCGGGGCCGCGGGCGCTGCGAGGACGGCGAGTGCATCTGCGACTCAGGCTACAGCGGGGACGACTGCGGAGTGCGCAGCTGCCCAGGCGACTGCAACCAAAGGGGCCGCTGCGAGGACGGCCGCTGCGTGTGCTGGCCGGGGTACACGGGGCCCGACTGCGGCTCGCGCGCCTGCCCCCGCGACTGTCGGGGCCGCGGGCGCTGCGAGAACGGCGTCTGCGTGTGCAACGCGGGCTATAGCGGCGAGGACTGCGGCGTGCGCAGCTGTCCCGGGGACTGTCGCGGCCGGGGCCGTTGCGAGAATGGTCGCTGCGTGTGTTGGCCCGGGTACACGGGCCGAGACTGCGGCACGCGCGCCTGCCCTGGCGACTGTCGTGGCCGCGGGCGCTGCGTGGACGGCCGCTGCGTGTGCAACCCGGGCTTCGCGGGCGAGGACTGCGGGAGCCGTCGGTGTCCTGGCGACTGCCGCGGACGCGGCCGCTGCGAGGATGGCGTGTGCGTGTGCAACGCGGGCTACGAGGGAGAGGACTGTGGCGTGCGCAGCTGCCCAGGAGGTTGCCACGGCCGCGGCCAGTGCCTGGATGGGCGCTGCGTGTGTGACGATGGCTACTCGGGCGAGGACTGCATCGTAAGGCTGTGCCCGCGCGATTGCAACCAGCATGGCGTGTGCCAGGACGGTGTGTGCACCTGTTGGGAGGGCTACGCTGGCGAGGACTGCGGCCTCCGTACCTGCCCCTCCAACTGCCACCAGCGCGGCCGCTGTGAGGATGGGCACTGCGTGTGCGAGTCAGGCTACACTGGCCCGTCCTGCGCCACCCGCACCTGCCCGGCCGACTGTCGGGGCCGCGGGCGCTGTGTGCAGGGAGTGTGCGTGTGCCACGTGGGCTATAGCGGCGAGGACTGTGGGCAGGAAGAGCCTCCCGCCAGCGCCTGCCTTGGGGGCTGTGGGCCCCGGGAACTGTGCCGCGCGGGCCAGTGTGTGTGCGTCGAGGGCTTTCGAGGACCCGACTGCGCCATTCAGACGTGCCCTAGGGACTGCCTCGGCAGGGGAGAGTGTCGAGAGGGTAGCTGCGTCTGTCAAGATGGTTATGCAGGGGAAGACTGCGGGGAAGGTGAGCAGGCAGCCTTCCCCAGCACGCTTGCTGGGTCAGGGGCTGGGAACCAGTCCCAGTGGGAAGGCCTGAGCCTAAGGCCTAGAAGCCCAGGGACCTGGAAGAAGAGCGAAGGTCAATTATTGGGCAGGAGGGGGGGAGGGCAGTCTTAGGAGCCAGAGAGCCAGTGTCCCTCAGGCGAAGCAGAACCAGGGGGGCATGCCTGCAGGGAGGCCCTGCTTCCAGATCTCTGATGAGCAAGCTGGGGGCTCCTTTAGTTGCTTTTGGGGAGATTCTGTGTTTCTGGAGATGGGGGGAAGGCGGAGACCCCAGGACCTGTTCAGGCCTCTGCCAGTTTTGCCCCACCTCCAGAGAGGAGCAGGAACTGGGATGGATCTTTAGGGGGGCCTTTAATGATAGGGGTTGGGGATGGGGGGCTGCCTTGGGCTAACCAGCTTCCCGTATCTCATTCTCCTGGGCAGAAGTGCCAGCCATTGAGGGCATGAGGATGCACCTCTTGGAGGAGACGACGGTTCGGACAGAGTGGACCCGGGCTCCTGGCACTGTGGATGCCTATGAAATTCAGTTCATTCCCACGGTGAGAGCTAAGCTGCGGGAGGAGGCGGAGTGGGCAGGATGCTGGGGAGGGAGTGCTCACCTCAAGCTGGAAGTTCTAGGTAGTCAGTGATTGAGTCCAGATGGGCTAGGTTCCTGAAGCTGCTATGAAGGCCTTCTCATCCTACCCCACACTGGGTCCAGAAAGCCTTTGCAGCATCGGTTCATGCTCAGTACTTCCTGAGGCTGTCCAGTCCATTGTTGGTCATTGCTGGTAGTTCTTCTGTTGTTGCTGAATCCAAGTAAGCCCCATTCTACGTCCGGCCATTGGCCCTAGCTGGGCCTTCACGCGCGGCAGCGTGTTGCCTTTGCTTTCCCCACAGCTTCCACCACAGACTTTCAGGTATTTGGAGACATCAGCCATCACCGCACTCTTCAGTCTCTCCAGGTCACACCCTTGGTTTCTACACCCCTTTCCCCTAAGGTGTTGTTCTCTGCATTCTTCTGGGTTCCCTCCTCTAGTACCTCATGCTTTTTGCATTTGCCCTCAAAATGTGAAGGCAGGGAGGAGTCCAGTAGTTCTCCTGGCTAACTCTGGATAGCCTGGCAATTTTCTCAGAGTTGATGTATATTAACTTGTGGTCACAAAAACTGTCAGCTGTTTTGATCATATTTGTTTTTTAAGTAACTTTTATTATAAAAGTCATGTAGGCTCAGTATAGAAATGCTGGAAAATACAAAAAAGGAAAAGAGAAAGAAGGAAAAAAGATGACATTCAACTATATACACTTTTTTAGCCTAAATATAGGCCTTTGCATGTGGCTCTGTTCAGTGTTATCTTTTTTGGTTTGGGCCAAGCTGTCTAGGCTGTTGCAATAATTTGAGTCTGTGAACTGGTTCTCTGCCTCCGTGTCATCAGTTTACTGCAAAGCCTTCTTTCTGTCTCGTTCCAACTCGCTCTTAAAAAATTTGGGGGCACCCAAAGGACAAAGCCTTGTGGCCTCTCACTAGAGACCCTCTTTTAAGCAGATTGGGGTTTTATGATATGTTTGGCTTCCCCGCTCCAAATTATTTGACATTTCTACTGTCTAACTCATGTTTTCCTGCATCTTCGTGCAAATGCCGTGGGTTAATAGGCCATTTACCCTAATCTCCAAAACTCTGGAAGACTAAATAACTCCCAGGGCCTAAACCCTAGGAAGGCTCTAGGACAGAAGGGACAGCTCAGAGGTGCTGGCTGCCATCCCCACCCTAATTGGCCTGGTCATTCTAAGTCTTCTTATTAGAGCCCCAAGATCAGACCCCTACCAGGTTCTGTCTCTCCTCACTGGCTGGGAGAAGCAAAGGCCGAAATCCCTACTTTGCAGCACAACCAATATAGCTTGGATTTTTTTCTTCTGTTAAAAAAATTTTTTTTGTTGTTTTTTTGTTATAAAAATAATTTAATCACAAGACAAGAATTTGGCAACTAGGGAAAAAAACAAATAATTCTTGGCTGCTTCACACTAAAACAAGCACTGTTAACATTTTTAAGTGTTTCTCCCACTCTCTTCTTCTGTGTGTATATTATTGACATAGTTCTGATCTTGAGAGGACGGGACTTTTAAAAGGAACTTTCCCAAGAAACTCCAGGGAAAAAAGAATTAAAAATAAACACTTGAGATAGAAAGAGCTTGCGGGGCAGCGTTGTCCTCTGCTCTTAGTAAATACAAACCCGTCCTGGGGTGATTTCAAGAGGTGCGTCTTCCCAGCTGAAGCTAGGCTTCCTCCCTCACCAGGGGCCAGGTGGGGTCGAGCTGGCCTGTGCCTGGCTCAGCTCAGCTCTGGGTATGAGCCTCTGTCACATTCTGGGTTCTCTTTGAACCCAGGTGTGGAAAATGCCCCTGTAACACCTCTCTTGGAGTGCACATTAGCCTGCACTGCTGGCCCTCTGACTGCTTTCTAAGCTTTCTGTGGCTGGCCCCTGGAATCGTGCCTCCTGCCCTGGCCAGCATTCTCTGTCCACTGCTGGCACAGAGTGTATCGGTAGCTGGCTCTCCTCTGGCACTGCCATCTTCTTAGACGCCTATCTCCACCTTACCCTCTTCCCCTTTCCAGAAGCACTTCTGTCTCAAATCCCAGCCCTCTGCTGTTCCCTGCAAAGGGACACACCTAGTCACTGGAATGCTCTTCAGAACAAGGAAGAGGAGCATTCCTGTTCTCTGCATATGTGGCATTGCTACTCTGACTCAGTGGTTCTCAAGGTGTATTCCCTGGACCTGCAGCATGAGCTCACTTGGAAGCTTGTTAAACATGCAGACCGTAGACTCCAGCCCCAGATCTACTGAATTAGGAGCTCAGCGGCTGGAGCCCAGTAACCTGCACTATAACAAGCCCTCCAGGGGATTCTGCTACACCCCAAGCCTGAGGAACATTAACTCAAAGAATGTTGCTATCTTGCAAAAGGCTGGTTCCTCTTTGAACACGAGAGGAAGCAAGAGGTAACTGAGGGAGGTGAGCCCTTGAAGAGGAGGGTCAGGCACTCTTTGTCCGGGTGTATTCTGCAGCCTAGAACCTGGGTTATGGCACATTTTCACTGGGACACAAGATCTCGTGGCCTTAGAAAAGTTTGTGTTTGGGGTCTGGTCTGAAAGGGGGAGGAGGGGGAGGTAAGCTCCAGGGCCCAACCAAGACGGTGCCCCCACCTGGAACCATGAGGTTGGTATGGAGAACAGGGTTAGAAACTGGCCAAGGACAATCAGTGAAGCAGGTGAGCTGTCAGCAAGGCTGCCAGCATCTGCCTAGAGAGCCCGTCTCAGACCAGACAGATGAGTGTCTGGGGGACTTTGAGGGAACTGTTCCCAAATGAATCTTAGGAGGGAGTAAGAGGTGTCTAAAAGGCTCACGTAGGTGGTCTGAAGGAAGAAGGAGAACTCAAGACGGGCTTGTCTCACTGGAAGGACCAAACATCATCAGGGAGCACCCAAGGGGTGTGCGTGGGGGGGAGGGGGAAGTTGGGGAGGTGTGTATGTGTGTTGGGTTGGGTTGGGGGGATAAGAGAGAGAGAAAGAGAGAAAGAAAGTTCTGGCAAGGATGAGGACTTCACAGACCTTCCGTTGAGGCCCACCCAAGGGCTCCTAGGCTGGAGTATCCTAGGGCAGGGTGAGTAGGAGAGGAAGAGGGGGCCTGTGTGCCCAGGAAAACTTTTCAGCCAACAAAACTCTGACAAAGCTTTATTTCATCCTCAACCCAGAAATCTCTACGTGGCTTCTCATCTGGTTTTATACTTTGGTATTTACTGTGTTGATTTCCCCACAATTTTCTTGGTTTAGGAGAGTACCTTCTGAAATTTCCAGTCCTACTTGGCTGAATGGAGGTATCCCCATCACGGCCAACATAGCTAAGCAGAACAGAGCGTCCTTATTAGCTATCCTAGCTAGACAGCCCAGTGAAATTCGGGGCAGTTAGGCTGCTCCCAGATGTCCATTCCTCCTGTTTCCCCAGTGGCTGGCCCTCCAAGGAGACCCTGCCTGGAGCAGAGGCTGGCATATTTCCTGTGGGGTCACCACGGATAATCATAATACCTTTGGTGTGCACTGGGAGGGGGGTTGTTTGCTCACAGGCACATATGGCACAGAGATTTGGGTAGGGATCCAATCTACCTTAAGATGTGGCCAGACATTTAGTTACTAGAACATGAGCTGAGGACAGGAGACATATCTTTCATCACGCCTAGCAGGATGCCAGGTACAAAATTAGAAAACATATTTGTGAAGCTTAGAGTAGACAGGCTTTGTTTTTGAGAGGCCTACAGTCCTGCTCAGGAGGCAAGAAAAGTGCCTAAAGGGAAATGTCCTGACAGGGTCACGCCCACATTACCCAGCCAGGGGCAGGTGTTTCTGGGGAAGCTTAGGCAGGGGCAGATGCTGTAAGGAGGAAGTGAGACTCAAAAAGTGCGTCCCTCAGTTACTTCACCTCTTATGACAGGAGTGAGCTTGGGAGGCAGGGTGGGCGGGGTTCCCCGGGGAAGCCAGAGGGAGGATCCTGACCTGTTTCGGGTAGATGCTGGCAGGTAGTGGATGAACCAGCTAAAAAGGTAGTTCCTGTGAGAGGGGGCTGTGATGTCACACTGCCTGGGGGGTCGGGATCCCTGCCACATTCTTGGTGTTGGTGACCTTGGGCAAGATACTTAATCCTTTTGTACCTCAGTTTCTTCATCTGTCCAATGGGAATAACACGACCTCCCTCACAAGATTCTTACGAGGATTAAGTGAGTTCATCTGTGTAAGTTGCCTTGACCAGCGTCTGGTCCACAGTAGACATTTCAGATGTGTTTGCTGCTACCACCCATGCTCTCCCGCTGTACAGGACCAATTCGACACAGTCCCATGTGGGCAGTGCCTGGACTTGGAGAAAGCAGAGAAGAGGGAGACTGAGCAGCAGGGGTGAAAGCACCAGCCCTGATCCACTTGGTGCTCTCTTTCTTGCAGACAGAGGGGGTGAGCCCCCCATTCACAGCACGAGTACCCAGCTCTGCCTCAGCCTATGACCAGAGAGGACTGGCGCCCGGTCAGGAGTACCAGGTCATGGTCCGTGCCCTTCGAGGGACTAGCTGGGGCCCTCCTGCCTCCAAGACCATCACCACCAGTGAGAGCTGGGGCTGTGGGCAGGGTCCTGGTTGGAGATCTGGATTTGAGGGGGGTGGCTGGGAATCTCCCCCCCCCACCGCCCCAGGAAGACAGAAGGGAGGGGTGGGGTGAGGACAAAGCTCTTAGAGGGAAAGCTAGTGATTGAAGGACCACACTCCCACCTGACCCCTCTTCTCTCTAACCTGACTAGTGATCGATGGCCCCCAAGACCTCCGAGTGGTGGCTGTGACACCAACCACACTGGAGCTCAGCTGGCTGCGACCTCAGGCCGAGGTGGACCGATTCGTGGTGTCCTATGTCAGTGCCGGCAACCAGAGAGTGCGGCTGGAAGTACCCTCTGAGGCGGATGGGACGGTGCTGACTGACCTGATGCCAGGCGTGGAATATGTAGTGACTGTCACGGCAGAGCGGGGCCGGGCAGTAAGCTACCCAGCTTCTGTCAGGGCCAACACAGGTATGGCTGGCCAGGGGTTAGGGAAGGGCCCAGTTTCTTTGTGTAGCAGCCCCTTCCTTTCGAGCCCATGTCTAGGGTTCACAGGCTCCTCTGAATGCGCCTTGGCAGGGTGTGTGGTAAAGCACCTGCTGGGGCCTTGCTGTGTAACAGCTGCACTGGGAAGACCGAACCCTCGGGGCTTGGAGTCCTTGGGGAAGGCTGCAGGTTGGACCACAGAAGGAGTGGCCCCCTGGAGAGAAGCAGTGAATAGAAGAGGCTGTCTGACCCACCCAGATGGGAAGGTGCTTGAAACAGCACTGGGACAGCCCTGTGCTCACAACTGGTGGTCAGCTCTTGTAGGGACTGGAATTAGGCAGATCAGAGATCCACATTCCCGTTGGCTTTAGATTGCGGTTTGGGGGGGTTAGGTCTCAGAGCAGTGATTTTCCACTAATCCTCAAGGTCTCTTAACAGATGGATATTTATTTTCTTTTCCTGTGACAGAGGGACGCCCACCTCGCAGTAGCTCGCATTCTCTCCTCCCACTCCCCTTTCTCTCCTTCAGACACAGGGCCCCACCTGCTGGCTTCTCTCTTCTTTCTAGGGCACCAACAGTGGCGGGCTTGGAGGGCGAGCGGGGAGGGGCTCCTGGGACACTGATTCCTTTCTCTGGTTCTCTTTCCAGGTGGGGCTGAGGCACAGGCAAGAGGCCTCTGCCTCCCGCGGGAGGGACGGAGAGGGAGGGGCTGCCGCGGGGAGGAGCGCAGGGCGCAGGGGCGCGGGGGAGGGG
>NC_048222.1:27117375-27155109 GCF_002007445.2 Ailuropoda melanoleuca | reverse complement strand
CCCCTCGCCCCATCGCCCCCACCCCACCGCCAGCCCCGACCCCGGCACCAGGAAGCGGGACTCCAACCAGGGCATCTACGGCCTCTCGCCCGAAGGCGTCGACCGGGTGGCCGCGCCCCGCCACCCCAAGCCCGAGGTGCTGGGCAGTTCCGCCGACGGCGCACTACTCGTGTCCCTTGACGGGCTCCGCGGCCACTTCGAGCGCGTGGTGCTGCGCTGGTGGCCCCAGCCGCCGGCAGAGGGCCCCGGCGGGGAGCTGACAGTGCCGGGCACCACGCGCACCGTCAGCCTACCTGACCTCAGGCCCGGCACCACCTACCACGTGGAGGTCCACGGGGTGCGGGCAGGGCAGACCTCCAAGTCCTACGCCTTCATCACCACCACAGGTAGCATGGGCTGGGGCCACGGGACCACCCACCCCCTGCCCAGCCTCGCCTGCCACTGGAGGCCGCATCCAAGAGTTCCTCCCACCGCCTCACTGCTCAGACCGCCACCCCACCCTCACCACACCCCTCGGCCTTCAAGCACTACCCGGTCCAGGCTCCAGGGGACCCCACCACAAAGCATACCCTCCTCCCGCGTCCCTAGAAGCCATCTCCACCCCAGGGGCCTCAGGGTTACCCGGGGCCAAGGAGAGCTGGTCTTTAGGGTTCCCTGGACACTTTACCAGGATTGCCGTCCTGGGCATTGGGGGGGAGGAGGCGGGTCTACAAAAACTCACTGGAGCAATGTGAGTGGGGCACCAGCGTGAAACTGTCACTTCCCACTCTGACTCACTGTGGTGAGGTGGCTGAAGGCTGTGGTCCGTGGTTACTGTCTTCCACAATTTGGCCTTGACCTCAAAGGGACACCTCAGAACTATGTGGGGATGGCCTTGAAGCTTGTGTCTGTGAGAGGTGAAACCCCTGCTTCTTGAGCTGCCTTTCCAGACCTCTTGGCTCACTTCATGCTTGTCTCTTCCACAGGAACGAAGCCGGGCTCGGGGGGTGGGGGGGATGCTCTCTGCCTGCCACGGGGAGGGTGGTGGACCTATTCTTCCCTCCCCCTAGGGCCCAGATGCCACCTGAGCTGGACGTACCCACACACACACACTCTCTCTCTTCCCTCTCTCTTCACTACCCACTCTTCCCTTGCATCTGCCTTCCCTAACACCACATCTCCTCCTTTCTTCCAGGCTTCTCACTGCAGCACTAATGGAAGCCAAGAGCACCACCCCGTGGGGAGGGGGATGTGCTTAGGGAGGGACATGGAAGTCTGTGGGTCCTGGAGGCCATAGGATCCTTGTGAGGGGAGGAATGGCCAGCTTTATTTCTTTTATTTATTGCCTGCAGGCCTGTCTGTTAAGAAATGTGGTGGACAGGGCTACTGGGAGGACTGGGTAGACCACTGGGTGGGTGCGGTGGCCCAGGGAGTGGACTCAGAAGCAGAAGAGGGAGGTTCTGTAGGCTCTTAGAGGCCAGAAGGCAGAACCTGGGGGCTGGGAGTTCCTTTCTTGTTCTCATTCTCCACTCTTCTGTTTTTCTCACCCTGTCCTTTCCCAGGGTCCTCTCCCTCAGGCCTCTTGGGGGCCACTGATGAGCCTCCTCCCTCAGGCCCTTCCACAACTCAAGGGGCCCGGGCCCCTGAACTGCAGCAGCGTCCCCAGGAGCTGGGAGAGTTGAGGGTACTGGGCAGAGACAAGACAGGGAAGCTCCACGTCGCTTGGACTGCTCAGCCTGACACGTTTGCCCACTTCCAGCTGCGCCTTCGGATGCCCGAGGGGCCGGGGGCACATGAGGAACTACTGCCAGGGGACGTCCGCCAGGCTCTGGTGCCCTCACCCCCTCCTGGAGTCCCCTATGAGCTGTCACTTCGTGGGGTCCCCCCGGAGGGCGAGCCCTCTGCCCCTCTCATCTACCAAGGCATTATGGGTATATCCTGAACTCTGCTCTGCTCAGTGTCCTAAGGATGGGGGAGGAGCTGGGCTATCAGGGCTTCAGAGGTGGGACAGGGATTGAAGGGCTGGGCTGGTATTTGGGTTGGAGTGGTAAGAGCAAACAAGGAGAGAGAAGGTTGGAGTTGAAGGTTCAGAGGAAAGAGGACTGGAGGGAGTCCTAGAACAATGCAGGGGAAAAGAGAACAGGAGGAGAAAGTCATAGGGTGGGACAGGGAGTCAGAGAGAGAGGCTGTGGGCTTCTGGCTTTCCACCTGCAGCTTTCTTTGCCCTGTGTCCTCCCCAATTCCTGGTCACTCATAGGTGTCTGAGGGTAGGCGTGGAAAGGCCTCTAGCCCTGAGGATACTGGCCCTTAGCCCCCTCCTCTCCTTCCCTTCCCCACAGCCCTACCACCCCCTCCCTGGGCAGGCTAGGATGGTGCCCCCCCCCCGGAGCTCGGCCTGCCGTGGACAGCGCTCCATGGTCGCACCAGCCCGTGTCTGCTGGGCATGGGGGTTCTTTAGCATGGGGAGCTCCGCAGCCAGCAGGGCCTCGGAGATGGGGGAGGTTGGCGGAACCAGTGAAGCACTTGCTTTCCCTCCCAGTCCCTCTTTTTGGGACTCGGGTAGCCGCTCTGCCTGCCACTCCGGTCAGGCTCAGTGCTAGGAGAGAGGGTGACGAGGGAGAGGACAGTCCAAGCAGGCAGAGGGGGCTTCCGCTGCTCCAGAGGGGCAGTGAGGAGGTCCTGACTCAGGAAGAATAGGGGGACCTGACACTCCCCCAGACCTCTTGATGTGGAGTGGGCCTGGGACGTTTGCGAGGGGTGCCGAAGCTAGCACGAGGGAAGGGCTAAAGTTCTCCCTGCAGAACAGAGAGGGCTGCTTGCAGAGGCCAAGGGGGAAGAAGTGGAGGCTTTGAGTGTTGGAGCTGTCCAGGAAGGAGGGACCCAGTGGGCTGAGGAGAGAGGGAAGGAGACCAGGGACGAGGCAGTGGTTGAATCCACCTGCTTTACTTTTGCCCCCACGTTCCAGACAGGGAAGGGGTGAAGCCTGGGAAGCCCTTGGCCCCACCGCGCCTGGGCGAACTGACAGCGACTGACATGACCTCCAGCTCCCTGCTCCTGCACTGGACAGTCCCCGAGGGCGAGTTCGACTCCTTCGTGATCCAGTACAAGGACAGGGATGGGCCCCAGGTGATACCTGTGGAAGGATCCCAGCGCTCGGCACTCATCACCAACATGGACCTTGGTCGCAAGTACAAATTTGTGCTCTATGGGCTCCTGGGCAAGAAGAGGCATGGCCCCCTGGTGGCTGAAGCCAAGATCCGTGAGTGAGAGCAGTCACACACACCTCTATCCCTGCCCCCTGCATGGTCTTGAAGGAGGTCTTCCCAGTGCTTTGGGAACTCCAGGAGGCTTCCTGGAGGCCGTGGGGCCTGAGATGAATCCTGAAGGGAAAATAGTGGAGGGTTAGGCGGAGAGGTTGAGGAGGGCAGTGCAGAGAGAGGGAGCCATGGAGAGTGAGGCAGGAGTGAGTGTGGCCCTGGAAGAGAATCTGTCTGTTTCCTCTGGATAGAGAGCAGGGCACCTGGGGAGCTGAGGGGACTGGGCTTGTGTGTGTCTGACCGAGGAGCTTAGAGCTCATGTGAGGGCACTGGCGGGGGGGACTTCTGAAGGGCTTTAAGTGGGAATGACATGATTTGATACTTATCTTACAAATAACACTTGGGGCTGCTGCAGAGAATAGCGAGAGAAGTGAGTTAAGAGCCAGCAAGAAATGATGCTGGCCTGCCTGGGATGGTGGCAGCGAGACTGGATGTGGGAGGTGAAGGACAATGAGGAGGCCCAGGCACTCCCCTGTTTCTAGAACAGACAGTCCTGTGCGCTGAGGCAAAGAACAGCAGAGGTGAGGAACAGCACAGCATGGGACACTTCGATAAACCTCTCGTTTGTTAACAGGATGTGAGTGTATCAGTGCACTTACTGCCTCCAGCAGCCCTGTGAGGCATGCCCGTTTGTAGAGGAGGAGAGTCAAGGCACAGAGAGGGAGAGGGCACTTAAGTAGCAAATGGCGGGGCCACGGGTAAACACTGCTGCCTTCACAGTTCTGGAGAGCAGAGAGAAGGCTTGAAGAGGGAGCATGGGGGGACAGGAGCCAGAGTGAGGGTGTGGCAGCAGAGACAGTAGCCAACACTCAGGGCATGGGCAGAGGAAGAGGGTAGCCCGAGGGGGTGACTCGCGGAGAGGGGCACAGCCAGGGAGAGTGGTGTCCTGGATGCCAAAATGAAGGGCGCGGTCAGACGTGTCAGATTCCGCACGAGTGATTCAGGGCTACAGAGCGTCCACAGGACTTAGCCATGGCGAGGTCACTGCTGACCCTGGGGAGAGCTGCCAGGGGAGGGTGGAGCTCGATCAAGAGAGTGATGGAGGTGAGGACATGGCTGCAACCAGTGTAGACAGCTCTTTCTGGAACCTGGGCTGGGACTAGAGAGCAAGGAGGGAGGGTGGAGGCTGGAGAGAACTAGCAGTCAAGGAGAGGAGCTCCTGCAAATGCCAGGGTCA
This sequence comes from Ailuropoda melanoleuca, assembly GCF_002007445.2. Taxonomy (NCBI): domain Eukaryota; kingdom Metazoa; phylum Chordata; class Mammalia; order Carnivora; family Ursidae; genus Ailuropoda; species Ailuropoda melanoleuca. The sequence continues at coordinate 27,150,636 of NC_048222.1, read as the reverse complement.
CAGTGGTAGGGCCTGAGGCTCGGTGGTACAGAGTAGGAGAGAAGGAGGTGGGGCCCTGTACACAGGTGTGGGAGGCTCTCCTGCATTCAAAAGCTCCAAAGATGTGGGGCGCCTGGGTGGCACAGCGGTTAAGCGTCTGCCTTCGGCTCAGGGCGTGATCCCGGCGTTATGGGATCGAGCCCCACATCGGGCTCCTCCGCTGGGAGCCTGCTTCTTCCTCTCCCACTCCCCCTGCTTGTGTTCCCTCTCTCGCTGCCTGTCTCTATCTCTGTCAAATAAATAAATAAAATCTTTAAAAAAAAAAAAACGCTCCAAAGATGGTACTTCCCTCTCTTGGAGGAGAAACCAGTTAGTGGTTAGGCCTGGAAGCAGTCGATTGTCCTGGAAGACTTCCCTGACTATGGGGACACAGAAAGAGATGGCTGAGCTCCCTTTTCTCTGAAGCTCTTCACCAGGCGGCAGAGAGTCAGGGCCACACTAATCCATACAGTGCTTCTGTGCCATTTAGAGGAGGGCACTCTTCCTTAGGTGCACACAGCTCTGTGCCAGGGCACACAGCTAGGCAAGCAGAGGCCGGCTGGATTTCAGTCCTTCGGTGCTCCCTCAGCCATGCACCTTTGTGCAGTGAACAGCCTGCACAACCTCACACAACATCCTTATGTGGGAGATGGAGTCCCTTCCTCCTTTGACCTGTGTTCCTCCTTTCTCTCTACCCCTCTTCCCAGTGCCTCAGAGTGATCCCAGCCCAGCGACTCCACCCCGTCTAGGAAAGCTGTGGGTGACAGATCCCACCCCAGACTCACTGCACCTCTCCTGGACGGTCCCTGAGGGCCAGTTTGACTCCTTCTTAGTCCAGTACAAGGACAGGGAGGGACAGCCCCAAGTGATGCCCGTGGAAGGGCCCGAGCGCTCGGTCATCGTCTCCTCGCTGGACCCTAACCACAAGTACAGATTCACTCTGTTTGGGATTGCCGACAAGAAGCGGCACGGCCCCCTTACAGCCGACGGCACCACCGGTGAGTGGCAACCACCGGAGCCCCCACGTGACCCCTCCCAGCCTTCCACACACTTGCCCTCAGCCAGGAGCCAGGTGGGGCCTCCCAGTGTGATGGCTGACTCCAAATCCTGGCCCCGCTCCCAGGCTGAGGGAGAGCCAACCTCCCCCGTCCTGCTGGGTCCCTTCCATCCCATTCAGCTGCTCCCTAAGGCCAATAAGATGTGTCATACCCTGGCTGTGCCAGACTTCCCAGGAGTTCAGCACTCCTAATTGATGCTAACTGAATAGTGACCCCCCAGGTACAACGGCCCATCCAAACCCCAAACCCCACTCTGGGGCTGCCAGTACAGCCCTCACTGGATCCTCTTACTTACAGCCTCAGAGCGGAGAGCGGAGTCCCTCCACCCAGAGTCCCCAGAGCGGCCCCTGCTGGGGGAGCTGTTGGTGGCTCAGGCAAACCCAGACTCCCTGCGCCTGTCCTGGACTGTGACCCAGGGCTCCTTCGACTCCTTCGTGGTCCAGTACAAGGATGCACAGGGCCAGCCCCAGGCAGTGCCAGTCAGGGGGGATGAAAACGAGGTCACCATCCCTGGCCTGGAGTCCCACCGGAAGTATAAGATGAATCTCTACGGGCTTCATGGCAGGCAGCGTGTGGGGCCTGTGTCCGTGGTGGCCACCACAGGTGAGTCAGGGCCGCCCAGGCCTCCCTCCGAGCAGGATCTGGCCTGGGGGCTCCTTCAGACCTCCCTCCACCTTCTCCTTCTGGGCTCCAATCCTGCCAGGCCTCTACCCTCTACTTCCCCACATCCCAGGACCTCTCATCCAGCCACCAGCCCCTGGCCTTTTCCATGGCCCTGCTTCTCCATCCCCCAAGAAGAGGTCCCATTTTCTGCACTCCAAACACCTGGGACACCTCCACCCCAGGCTGTCCTCCCCACAGATACCCTCAGCCACTGTGTCCCTTCCCCTTGTTTTTTGCCGGGCTCCTTCCTCTACCCAGCCTGGCTGGGGCTGCCGTCATTTCTGAGCTTCCATCACCAGCTGCCCGCACCCTCCCACCATTGCTGCTCTGCACAGAGCTGGCAGATTCAAGGCGTAAGAGTCCTTTGTTTCCCCCAGCTTCTTTCTGGTGTGAAAAGGCTTCGTCCCAGACCCCCAAATCCCTGACTCCCAGCCAAATGGGAGCAGGGCAAAGGGCTCCCTTTCATTCCCCCCACCACCCGCTCATTCTTCCACCTGCCCATCCTCCTCCTGGTCAGCACCATTTCTGTGGTTGTGTAGCCTCACACTTGGGAGCATAGGCCCTGGATCCAAATGCCTGGATTTTAAGCCTAGCTCTGCAATTCACTGCCTATGGGACCTTGTGTAAATTACTGAACCTCTCTGAACCTCAGCTTCCACATCTGTCAAGTGAGGATAATGGCACCTGCTTCACAGAGTCCTTAGAGTTAAATCAGTCAGTGTACAAACATACATACTTAGAACAGTGGCTGGCACATCAAAACTGCTATTCAGGAGCGAGCTGCTATTTCTCCCTGACTCTCTCCCTTCCCAGTATCCTATTCTTCTCCTTATTTCTTATCCTTATTTCTTCTCCTACCTTGCCCATCCTTGCCTGCTCCCTCCTCAGTCTCCTGTCCCCTGAGCAGTACTCCACGGACCAGGGAGTGGGTGACAGAAGCCAGTCTCCCTACTCCATGGAACCTCAGTGAAGATTGAGTTGCCAGACAGTGGATAGGTGCCCTCCAGGCTGTGATTCTAGAGGCAGCCAGGGAGGAGCACGGCCTCCCCAGCCCCTCCACCCCCACATCTTTGTCCCACCCTTGTCTGAAGTGGAAGGAGGGGCAGGGCTACCCAGGGAGGCCTTAGCCAGGGCACATTCTGTCTGGTGTCCTGGTAAGTGGGGTGGGGGTCACTGAATAACCATGGGGAGGTATTGGAGCTGAAAGGGAGGAAGGCAGATGGGAAGAGGCCTTACTGCCCCCTCGAATTCCAGAGGTCAGCACTGTCTGTGGACAAGGTAGAAAATTCCTGAGAATTTCCTCTCTGCCCATCTCAGCTCCTTTCTCAAACGTGAGGGGAGACCCCCACCCAGACAGAACGCACCGATACCATCCTGCCAGCAGTACCTGACAGGGGCCGGGGGGGGGGGCCTGTCTCAGCTCTCTCTCCCGTGAGTCACTGAATGGCTAATACAAAGGCTGCCCAAACTCCAAAGGCTACAGCCTCGGGACTTTATTTGCTGAATGTACTTTATTGTCATAATTAACCCACAAAGCAAGTCACACTGTAAGCCTGTAACCCCCATTTCTTCTCTCAGCCCCCCAGGAGGTTGTGGAGGAGACGCCCAGCCCCACAGAACCCAGCACGGAGGCCCCAGAGGCCCCCGAGGAGCCCCTCCTGGGGGAGCTGACGGTCACGGGATCCTCCCCAGACTCGCTGAGCCTCTCCTGGACGGTGCCCCAGGGCCACTTCGATGCCTTCACTGTGCAGTACAAGGACGGGGACGGGCGGCCGCAGGTGGTGCGTGTCAGGGGTGATGAGAGCGAGGTCACCATCGGGGGCCTGGAGCCGGGGCACAAGTACAAGTTGCACCTGTACGGCCTGCACAGGGGGCAGCGCAAGGGCCCCGTGTCCGCCGTGGCCGTGACGGGTGAGTGGGGGCAGGGCCTGCTTCCGTTTCCTCCCACCGGTGGCCCCCAGCTTCCCCGTGGCCGTGGCTCTCCCTTGCTGTAGTGGTAGCATGAGGCCCCCACTGCCTGGGGGAGACCCAGAAAGAGCGGTTCACTGGGGGCTGGGCTATAACCAGCTTTGTGACCTTGAGCAATTTTAAACTTTCTGTGCCTCTGTTTCCCCAGGTGAAAAGCAGGATAGTAACAGCCATTCCACAGAACTGTAGTGGGGATTAAATGAGTTAACAGACATGAAGCACTAAGAAAGGGTCAGGCACAAAGCACACATGCTGTCAGCATTGCCATAAGGATGATTATAATTGTCCTTAGTCTGGGGTCTGCTCTGCCCCCTTTGGCTGGTTCCGCTGCTTAGCTGATCAGATGTGCGTTAGACATCAGCCTCTTCATCAGTACAGCTGGAAAGTTCCTTTACCGTTCATCTAGTGAGTGACTTTATAGCAAAGAGGGACATCCCTTCCATCCCCTCTCTTGGGCCCAGGTATGAGGCCCTCTGGCAGCACAAAGGACCCAGCCCGGGGACCTCCTCTCCAGAGCCTCAGCACCAGGGCCAGAACCGAGGCGGGCCACTGGGACTTGGGGCCCTCCTGCCAACCTGTCCAGCTTGGTCACAGCAAGGGGCGTCCCTTTTCCCTTTTCTCAAAAACACACCTTTTTCAAAAATGTCTTTTACTATAAGGGGAAAGCTTAAAAGCTTAAAAGCAAAGAAACAAGTTTTCAGAGCATGGTTCCAGTACTTCCACAAAGCCCAACCTCACAGTGACTTGCCTGACTTAGTTTCCAGAACCTTCTACTACTAATTTTCTTTTTGTTCTTCAGTTAGCACTGAGAGTAGGGAGAGGGGAAAGCCACCCCGAGAGTTACTGTCCTGCAGACTGAAGTAACAGGGCAGAGGCTCGTGCCGTGCCCAGACATGCTGCCAAGGTTTCTCTTACGGTGCCCCTCTGTCTGCTGTGTGTCCCAGGCAGACACACTGGGCTTTGTGAATACCTGTCCGTGGTCCCCAGGGAAAAACAGACTGTGTTGGGCACTGACGGAGGCAGTGCAGTAAAGGAAAATTGAGTTTGGGAATTTGACAGACCGAGTTCTGTTTGTGGCTTCCCTGGTTCTTAGCTTCGTGATCAAGCATGATGTTCATTGTCAAAGCAGGAAGGTGATGGGTAGCCGGACTTGCTGAGCTACCCCAGGGGCTGTGCCTGGCACGCGGTGTGTGCTCTACCGTTGCCAGGAGAGATGAGGTGTATCCAGCCGGTTAGAAACATTTCTAAATTAGAAAAAGATTATGTCAAATGCAGCATGGGGACCGCCATGTTCATGGGTGGTGATAATTCCACCTTTTCCAGTTAAGCCAAGCCACAAAATAAGGCTTCTTTGAGGGTGAGGGAGTTTCTCTTCCTCATGGGAAGAAGTACAGAGAGGGCAGAAGGGAGCAGGAAGTGAATGCGACAGGAGTGATCAGACCTAGAAGGAAAATGAAACACTGCCAGACCTGCTTCCTGGTACCTAGCAGACGCTTGATAACATGGCCGCGGCTCCTAGCCCCCCTCAGCGGCCTTCATCCCTGCCCTCCCCACTCAGACTCAGTTCTGTCTTTCCAAAGCCTCCCAAACAGCCCATTTTTAAAACAGGTTTTTGTCTGTCTAGAGCCGGTCTTATCCTCCCACAGAAGCCAGAGAAAACGGCTCTTGGGAGCCACACTCACCCAGCCACCTCCTCCACTGTCTTACTTTTTGGGACCACTTTCCAAGTTTGGTCACTACTGAGGAGTGCCCCCAGACTTAGCTGATTCTGGGGCGTTGGGGCCCACGGGGTCCTGAGCTGGTCCTTTCCCAGCCAAGTCATGCAGAGCACTCGTTAACTTCATAACCGGCTGTGGAGCACCTGCTACGTGCTGGGTGCCCGGGGCACGGCAGTGAGCAAGGCAAAGCCCCCCCCCCCCGCCCCAGGGCTCTCACGTTCTAGCAGAGGGAAACAGACGCCAGACCTCACAAATCTGTCTGTGGTACAGTCTGTGACAGTGATGAGACCTGGAGAGGAGCAGAGTCCAGCAGGCAAGATGGTGCATGGGCGGGAAGGAGGTGGGAAAGGGCCTCCCTGAGGGAAGACCTGAAGGAGGGACAGGACAAGGCATGTGCACCTTTGGGAAGAAGATCCCGGGCAGAGGGAAGTGCCCTGACCCTCTGTGGACAAGCCAGGAATGTTTGGAATGGGGGGCAGGTGTGAGATGGAAGTCATTGCTGGAACAGGCTCTGACTGATGCGTTAACGTGGATCGGAGGGAGGGTGGGGGTGGAGGAGACCCGTGTAGTCGGGTGAGACCGGTGGTGCTCAGAGATGGCAGCAGGGGAGTGGAGTTAGCGAGGGAGGTCAGCTTCTAAAGGTAGTGCCAACAGACCTTACTTATGGACTAGATGCAGGGTATGAAGGGACTTGGGGACGACACCCAGGATGAAGCGGTGGCTTTGCTGAGGTGGGGAGGCCGTGAAGGAGCAGGTGTGGGGGGAGTCCCCGAGCTTGGTTTTGGACTTCATGAGTTTGACACAGACCAGGCAACCAAGGAAGGTGCCAGGCAAGCATGAGTCTGCGGGTCCTGGGAGAGGGGACTTGGAGCCACTGACCTACAGATGGAAGTTCAGCCACTTTCCCAGGGTCTCAGTGACACCCCTCCCCAACCGCAGCACGGCCCCAGGTCCTGGCGGGGACTTAGTGAGGCACTGTGTCCAGAAAGATGTTGCCAGTCAGTGTAGTTTTACATCAGAACCACCTTGTGGGCACCACAAAAACAACAAACGTAATTACTAACAAGGGAAAGAGGAGCTTTTCCTAACGGCCTCCCGCCATCTCTGTCTCAGCTCCACAACCAGAAGAGACTCCAGCCACAGAGCCCCCCCTGGAGCCACGCCTGGGAGAGCTGACAGTGACAGATGTGACCCCCAACTCTGTGGGCCTCGCATGGACGGTCCCTGAGGGCCAGTTTGACTCCTTCATGGTCCAGTACAAGGACAGGGATGGGCAGCCCCAGGTGGTGCCTGTGGCCGCGGACCAGCGTGAGGTCACCATCGCCGGCCTGGAGCCTGCACGCAAATACAAGATGAACTTCTATGGGCTACATGATGGGCAGCGCGTGGGCCCCCTCTCTGTGGTGGCCGTGACTGGTGAGTGAGCAGGGGTGAGGCAGTTCCCATCCCTGGTTACCCAGAATCCCCTCATCCCACAAACCCTCTCTCAGGTCCTGCCTCCATGGTCTCCATAAGTCTTTCCTGAGGTCACAGGCACTGCAGTCTGGCTCCGTGGCTTCTTCCCCAGGCTAGAACCTTCCCTGCCCTCCAGTCCCTCTCCATTCTGCCCTCTCCCTCAGGCAGGAATGTCTTGCTTCCATCTGACCTTAATCTGACTCTGTCTGTCTCCACTGATTGTCCACAGCTGTTCCCTTCCTTTCTCTCAAAACCCTGCTGTGACTTGGCCACAGCTGCCACCTCCCCCTGATGTTCCTTTTTGTTAGGCTTAAATGACACACATCCCTTGAATCTCTTCTCCGAGGCCCTTAGTGCCCTGAGTGCTGTAGCCTTCCTTTCCGCTGGAAGTGGCCCTTGCTTTTGGGTCCCTGGGGACAGGTTGCCGCCATTTCTGATGAAACCCATGGACCCCTCTCAGATCAGAGCTTTAAAATCTATAACATAAGTGCATAGGGTTACAGAGGAAACCAATTATATTGATATTCAATTATCAAAATATTTTTAATTCAAATTTATGATTTACAGGAACTTCTTCATGAGTTAATTAAATAATGAGACTTAGGGGCATGTGTCATAACATACCCACATTTAGAAGTAGGGAACGGTATTTTGAAGTCTGTGCAGTCATTCTAGGTGACATGAAAACAGTCCCAGGTACGCTGGCACCGCAGTGACTGGTGCCTATACTGAGCACCAGAGGAAATGCTACATTTCAGTTAGAGGTCAGGGAAAATAGAGTTGTGACTGTGTCTCATCTTAGTTCAAGGCCCCCTTGAGGCCCTGGGAGCCCAGGAGCCCATCAGGGTGGGGGAGTCTCCTGCCCAATATCTCAGCCATGTTCTATGTTTTCCTGGGTCCTAGCTCCCCTCCGCCCGGCCCCAGCTACGGAGTCCTCCCAGGAGCCACGGCTGGGGGAGCTGACAGTGACGGACCTGACCCCAGACTCCGTGACCCTCTCCTGGACGGTCCCCGAGGGTGAATTCGACTCCTTCGTGGTCCAGTACAAGGACAGGGACGGGCAGCCCCGGGTGGTGCCCGTGCCCACAGACCAGCGCGGGGTCACCATCCCTGGCCTGGAGCCCAGCAGGAAGTACAAGTTCTTGCTCTACGGGCTTCAGGATGGGAAGAGACGCAGCCCAGTCTCTGTGGAGGCAAAGACAGGTGAGAGCCCCCCAAACCCCCAGCACCCTGCCCACCTTTCTTCACACTGTCTCGTCTCTTTCCTTCTGCTGGTCTTCCCTGTGTTCACCTCTTCTGTTTTGTTTGAAAAGCCACACTGCCTACCCTGGTTCAAGGCAGATGAGAACCAGAAAAACAGGGCCAGGTCCTGAGTCTATGTCCCCTGCTGACTTTTCCTCTCTTCTCATAATTTCCACTGCTGTTGAATGGGGGAAGCCCCTTCAGGACCCTTCCTGGAAGGTGGAACATGGGAGACTGGGGGTTCTGGAGGAGGGCAAAGGCAGTCAGGAGCGCTTTCTCCCTGCCTGGGCCTTGTAGCCCTCAGCCTTGTGCAGCCCTTACCTCCTGAGAGTTTTGCCATCACCCACTCTCTTATTCTACTGGCTCAAGCCCATCAGGTCCCCTCTCTGCCTCCCCCAGAGGGCCCCTTTCCTCCTGTGCCCTCTTCCCGGAGCCTCAGAAACTGGGAAGCAGAGGAGCCCAGGGCTGGCTGCCCAGCTAGGCCCATTCGGGCCCAGCCCAGCTGTGCCCCTTTCCTGGGTTTCAGTCCAGGCCCTCCCCTGCCCCTGGGGGCGCCCTGATGCCAGAAAACTCCAGCAATAACAATGCTGTCAGCGTCCTCCCTGGCCAAGAAGGCAACAGGCCAGCTCCTTCTCAGGCCTCAGGATGGCTTTGGGGCAGACACCAGATCCTTTCTCCATGTGAGCTGCCCTCCTTCTCTCCCGTACCAAGTAGGCAGCCCCCACTCCTCCGCTAGACCCTGTGAGGGCCACCTCCATCATCACATCCTGCTTTCTCATCTACTGTCTACACTCATCATCTCTGCCCCTTCCCTGTCCCCAGGACCCTTAGATTTCCCCAGGGGCCAGACAAATCACAAAGGGTAGGCTCCTTGGTGGAAGGAAATAAGTAAACCAAGCTGCACCCTGATAGGAAAATAGTGTCTAAGAGGTGGGAAGGGTGTGGACGGCAGGAGGAAGAAGATAAGCAGGAAGCTAGGGATTCTTTTTTTCCCAGAGATGTCCCATTGGCTAAGTGCAGGGAGGCATGGGCCCGTTGGGGATGGTGGCAGAGATGGGAGGGTGAAGGAAATACTTTGAGGAAGCACTGATCATTTGGGCAGTCCTGGGCTTTTCCAACTCTAGCGGGAAGCAGTCAAAGAGTCATTCTGGAAAAAAATAAACACAATCTTTCCTCTCTGTCAGCTGCCCAAGGTGACGCCAGCCTTGGGGCCCCACCCCGCCTTGGGGAGCTATGGGTGACAGATCCCACCCTGGACTCGCTGCGCCTCTCCTGGACAGTGCCTGAGGGCCACTTTGACTCCTTTGTGGTCCAGTTCAAGGACAGGGATGGGCCCCGGGTGGTGCCTGTGGAGGGCCATGAGCGCTCAGTCACCGTCACCCCTCTGGACACTGGCCGCAAGTACAGATTCCTCCTTTATGGGCTCCTGGGCAAGAAGCGTCATGGCCCCCTCACTGCTGAAGGCACCACAGGTGAGAGCATCCCCGCATGGCCAGGCTCTGCTCCTGGAGCTCCCCCAGGATGGGGCAATACCCAGCCGGGCCAGGGAAGCAGGTGGTCATTTGTGCTGACTGCCATTAGCATCCTTATTCTCCTCACACAGCCCCATAGCACTAGCCCTGTAGGTCTCAGCCATGGCAAATCCCTGTCACTAGACCTCTCAGCCCTGCCCTTGGAGGTCCCGCAGGCTACCAGAAACAGCTCGGCCGCCCCCTCTGTCTCCATCTCAGAGTCCTGGAGTGGTGTGCATGATGCTATAACAAAGCAGCCCCCAAAGCCCCGTCTCGGGGAGGAGCTACAGGTGACCAGCGTGACACCAGACTCTGTGAGCCTCGCATGGACGGTCCCCGAGGGCCAGTTTGACTCCTTTGTGGTCCAGTACAAGGACAGGGACGGGCAGCCGCAGGTGGTCCCTGTGGAGGGCAGCCTCGGGGAGGTCAGCGTCTCGGGCTTGGACCCAGCCCACAGGTACAAGCTGCTGCTCTACGGGCTGCACCAGGGCAGGCGCGTGGGTCCCATCTCTGCCATCGCCTTGACTGGTGAGTGAGGCTGTGGCCTCAATGCGCCGCCCCTCCTTCCGGCTTCAGCCCTCCTGGTCTGACTGAGCCAGGGGATTTCGGAGCTTCCTCTTTCCCTTCTTTTAGGGGAAGGGATAGCCTTATTGAGGCGTAATTCACATACAATTTTATGTGAACAATGAGTTTTGGTAAATATGTAAGTCATGAAACCATTACCACAATTGAGATATGAAACATTCCCATTGACTCCAGAACCCATTTCTCCGTGCCCCTTTGCAGTCGGTTCCCCCAATCCCAGCCTCTGTTAGCCACTCATTCCTTTCTCTCCTTACAGTTTTGCCTTTGTAAGCCTCTCACTTAACAGAATCATACAATACATACTCAGTGCTTGGTTTCTAACACTTAGCATAATGCTTTGAGAATTCATCCCCGTTCCATAGTTGGTCCTTTTTATTACTGACCTCTAGCCTTCACCTCCTCCCCTCCTTCCCTCTCCTTGGAGAGCCTTGTGGAAACAGCCCAGGCACCCATCTCTACCTGTCTCTCTGAACCAGCCCCCAGAGAACCTGTCAAAGCTGAGGCCCCAAGTCCTCCAGGGCCTGAACCCCACCTAGGGGAGGTGACTGTGGAGGAAGCCACACCAGACACCTTGCATCTCTCCTGGACCGAGACCGAGGGCGATTTTGACTCCTTCGAGGTCCACTACACAGACCAAGATGGGCAACTCCAAATACTCAGGATAGATGGTGACCGGAATGACGTCATTCTCTCTGGCCTGGAATCTGAGCACAGATACCTAGTGAACCTGTATGGTTTCCATGGCCAGCAGCGAGTGGGTCCTGCCCACATCGAGGCTCTGACAGGTGAGCAAGGAGAACTCCACCATATCTGCTTCCTCCAAGTGGCTGTGAGAGCCCAGAGGAGAGCGGGTCCTCATGGTCACCCTGCCCCTCTCTCAGGTCCTACTCTCTCTCTCTCTCTCATGTCTCTCTGTTCAGTCCCAAGGGAAGAGGAGGATGAACCCTCAGAGCTTCCCATCAAGCCCCAGCTGGGGGAGCTGGCCGTGACCGACGCCACTCCCGACTCCCTGCACCTCTCCTGGACTGTCCCCGAGGGCCAGTTTGACCACTTCCTGGTCCAGTACAAGAACGGGGACGGGCAGCCCAAGGCGGTGCGCGTGCCAGGGTATGAGGATGGGGTCACCGTCTCAGGCCTGCAGCCAGACCACAAGTACAAGATGAACCTGTATGGCTTTCACGGTGGCCAGCGCGTGGGCCCGGTCTCTGCCATTGGGGTGACAGGTGAGTGGATGGTGGGAGCCCTGGGGTGGGGCCAGCGGGAGGATCTCCCTCTCTCAGGTGATGGAGGAGTGGGGTACAGGAGGCCCCCTCTGCTCGAGGCTGAGCCATGGTGCCCTTTGTGCCTCCCCACACCTACGGGGCTCCCTGAGGCCCGAGGGGTCCTCCCGGCGGAAAAGGGCCTCCACGAGCTGTGCTGGTGGCTGTCCAGGACTCCCCACAGCTGACCCCAAAGGCTCCCTGGCATGTTTGTGAGATGTCAGCTGAGCAAGCCCACCCAGCTCCAAGGATGGGCATCTCTGAGCTGAATGTGGGGACCCCCAGACATGATCACAGCTTCTCCATCCTCTCAAGACCTGAGGACATCTCCTGGGGATCCGCCTCACCTTCTCTGTGTCTCTCCTTCTCAGCTGCAGAGGAAGAGACCCCAAGCCCCACCGAGGTGGAGGAGACGCCCAGCCCCACAGAACCCAGCACGGAGGCCCCAGAGCCCCCTGAGGAGCCCCTCCTGGGGGAGCTGACGGTCACGGGATCCTCCCCAGACTCGCTGAGCCTCTCCTGGACGGTGCCCCAGGGCCACTTCGATGCCTTCACTGTGCAGTACAAGGACGGGGACGGGCGGCCGCAGGTGGTGCGTGTCAGGGGTGACGAGAACGAGGTCACCATTGGGGGCCTGGAGCCGGGGCACAAGTACAAGATGCACCTGTACGGCCTGCACAGGCGGCAGCGCAAGGGCCCCGTGTCCACCGTGGCCGTGACTGGTGAGTGGGGGCGGGGCCCCGGGGGAAAGCAGGCCCTACAGGACTGTCCCTTATGACCCCGGGCATGAAAACACACATGCTGGCAGGACATCTTCTTTTGCACATTCAGACAGCCTGAGGATCTTGCTAAAGGGCAGATTTCGGTGCCACAGGCTTGGGCTGGGGCCAGAGATTCTATATTCCTGACGCGATGCTGGTGCTGCTGGTCTGAGGACCACACTTTGAGTAGCAGAGCTCCTCACGACAAAGGAATTGAACACATTCTTAGTATTGGTTGGAGAGAGTTGTACTGACGTCCCTGATTCCTCCCAGAGGCTTTGTCTCCCTGTGGTCCCTGGAGGCTGGGGGAGAAGACACGGGGGGTTCAGTGTGTAGCATCCTGACCGAACACCTCCAGGCCTCATGGTTTGGGTACTGTCAGACTCCTGATTCCCGTGGGCCAACAAGATTGGGTGCCCCGAGCCAAGAGCTGTGGGAGTTCACTGCGTGAACCTGATCATGGCAGAGAGATAAGTGCTTATCGAGATGGGGCTCCCGGGCAGGGAGGGGGACAGGCTGTGAACCAGCAATCAGGCAAAAGGGTGTGTGCATGTGACAGGAAGCCCCAGGGCCAGGCCAAGACTGGGCAGCATGGCTAAGGCAGCCTGCCCACGGGTGTCCACGGGACAGCGGACTCCTGAGGTTGGGCAGGCATTCGCTTGGTGACAGCCTTAGAGTCAGATCCACGTCACAGCTGGTGCCAAGGCTGGAAACTAGGCGCATCGCGGCCCGTGAGAGGGACTGGGAGGATCCTGTGTGAGATCCCCAAGCGGGGGAGAGAGTCTCTAGGGGGGGATGGAGCAGCAGGAGCAGCTCCGAAGCCAGGGGCTTGTCCGGGGACGGAGAGGCTTGTTGCACGCGAAGCTAAGGCCGACGCCATCACATGTGCAGTGAGAGGTCGTCCTGGCCCCTGTGAGGAACGGAAGGGGCAGGGAGGCAGGGAGCCCGGGGGGACGCGGGGACCCGGGTGAGAGGCGACGGGGCTGGGTGGGGCCCAAGCCAGGCCGGTGGGGCTGCCCGTGTGGGGGACCCAGGAGGAACTTGAGGGGACACTCGGAGTCTGATGGCAGCTGGGGCAGGAACAGATCCAGGAAGACTCCAGGTTTCTGGCTGGGGAAGGGAGTTCTGAGCTGTTTGGGAGCAAAGACAGGAGCCAGGGGGAGTGAGATGCCAAGGAGACCCCAGCGGAAGGAGGCCTAGGGAACAGTGTGCAGGGGAGGTGGGTGCTGGAGAGAGTGGGAGAGGGGGAGGGGTGTGGGGAGGGGTGAAATGAGGAGGCTATGGGCCCGAGAAGGCTGGCATTGATGGACGGGGAAGGTGACTCTCTGCTCCTTACTATCTTATTTTTGTAAGACACCCCTTCTATGCTGACCTGCATGTCCTCATTTGTCCCCATATGTCTCTGTCCACTTCAGAATACGAGGCTATGACCACCGAAGCCCCATCCACCGTGGCCCCTGAGCCTCCCATCAAGCCCCGGCTGGGGGAGCTGGCCGTGACCGACGCCACTCCCGACTCCCTGCACCTCTCCTGGACTGTCCCCGAGGGCCAGTTTGACCACTTCCTGGTCCAGTACAAGAACGGGGACGGGCAGCCCAAGGCGGTGCGCGTGCCAGGGTATGAGGATGGGGTCACCGTCTCAGGCCTGCAGCCAGACCACAAGTACAAGATGAACCTGTATGGCTTTCACGGTGGCCAGCGCGTGGGCCCGGTCTCTGCCATTGGGGTGACAGGTGAGTGGATGGTGGGAGCCCTGGGGTGGGGCCAGCGGGAGGATCTCCCTCTCTCAGGTGATGGAGGAGTGGGGTACAGGAGGCCCCCTCTGCTCGAGGCTGAGCCATGGTGCCCTTTGTGCCTCTCCACACCTACGGGGCTCCCTGAGGCCCGAGGGGTCCTCCCGTGCGGAAAAGGGCCTCCTCGACCTGTGCTGGTGGCTGTCCAGGACTCCCCACAGCTGACCCCAAAGGCTCCCTGGCATGTTTGTGAGATGTCAGCTGAGCAAGCCCACCCAGCTCCAAGGATGGGCATCTCTGAGCTGAATGTGGGGGCCCCCAGACATGATCACAGCTTCTCCATCCTTCTCCCAAGACCTGAGGACATCTCCTGGGGATCCGCCTCACCTTCTCTGTGTCTCTCCTTCTCAGCTGCAGAGGAAGAGACCCCAAGCCCCACCGAGGTGGAGGAGACGCCCAGCCCCACAGAACCCAGCACGGAGGCCCCAGAGCCCCCTGAGGAGCCCCTCCTGGGGGAGCTGACGGTCACGGGATCCTCCCCAGACTCGCTGAGCCTCTCCTGGACGGTGCCCCAGGGCCACTTCGATGCCTTCACTGTGCAGTACAAGGACGGGGACGGGCGGCCGCAGGTGGTGCGTGTCAGGGGTGACGAGAACGAGGTCACCATCGGGGGCCTGGAGCCGGGGCGCAAGTACAAGTTGCACCTGTACGGCCTGCACAGGGGGCAGCGCAAGGGCCCCGTGTCCGCCGTGGCCGTGACCGGTGAGTGGGGGCGGAGCCTTCAGGGCTGGGTTGGGTAAGATCTCATTGGTGGAGCCTTCTGGTCCTCCATTCTAGATCCAAGCTCCTAAAACCTCACCTAACGCACCCTTCGTCCAGTAACATGTCAGCATCGGTGTGAGGTGGTCAGGAAGCTTGAGGGCCAGGCGTGTGCCAGAGAGGCCCTCGTTTGGAAGCCTCTGAGGCAGGGATACATTGACCCATTTGTGGCTTTCTGCTTCACCAGGAACTCTGCAAAGATCTTGTTTTTGTGGTTGGGGCAAATGCCATGAACTCTTCATTCATTCAACAAATATTTATTATGTAAGATTCAGCCTTACACACAAGGAGAAAGAATAGCATCGTGAGCTCCCTTATGTCCATTGCCCTGCTGCAGCCTAATATTAATTCCCAGCCAGTCTTGCTCATCCACAGCCCACTCTCTTCCCGCCCTCCCCGCACTGGAATGTGTTTTTAACGAACAGCTTACTGAGCTGTAGTTTCCATACCATAAAATTCACCTGCTTGAAGTATGCAACCTAATGATTTTTAGTCTATTTACAGAGCTGTGCAAGCATCGTCACTGTCTAATTTCAGAACTTTCCATGTTGAACTCTAACACTCTATCTCTGTAGAGTTGCCTTTTCTAGACTGATCAGATAGATGGTATCATAGAATACATGTTCTTCTGTGTCCGGCTTCTTTCATCACACTCATTTTCAGGGTTCATGCATGTAACGTGCAGCAGAACTTCACCCCTTTGCATCCAAATTCCGTTGTAGGGCTGTGTGGTTGCGATGTAGGGCTGTGTAGGGCTGTGTGGTTGCGATGTGGGTAAACTCATCCCAGATGCTCTGTACTTCATCCTATACTCCATGGCTTCTTATTTAAGTGTGTTGCTCTTTTTAAAAAGACTATTTAAGGGGCACCTGGGTGGCTCAGTCAGTTAAGCTTCCAACCCTGGATTTCGGCTCAGGTCATGATCTCAGGGTCATGAGACCGAGCCCTGCATCGGGCTCTGTGCTGGGTGTGGAGCCTGCCTAAGATTTCTTCTCTGTGCCTCCCCAACTCATGCAAGCACTCTCTCCCTAAAAAAAAAAAAAAAAAAGTATTTAAAAATAGCCACAACACCATTATTTTACCTTTAAAAATCAACGGCCATTCATTAATATCATTAAGTATAGGTAATGTTAGTTTCCTGGTTGTCTCATAAGTGTTGTTTTCTAATTTGTTGCTGGGATCAGGTCCAAAAGAAGGAGAAAACATTGCAGTTGGGAGAACTGGAATTTTAGATAGGGTGGTCATGATTGGCCCTGAAGAGGTAACATTGGAACAAAGACTTAAAGGAAGTGTGGACGTGAGCCATGCAGACATCCAGGGTCAGAACATTCACACAAAGGGAATAGTCAGTGCAAAGGCCCTGGGGTAGGAGGCTTCCTGGTAAGTTTGACAGGCCATGAAGGACCACAAAAAGAGTGATGATAAGCAGAAATGGATCTTAAGTTAGGCCTACAGAGCTGGCCCACCTTCTGGTCTGAATCCAGGAGAGCCAGGGCCTCAACTACTTCTTCTAGCAATAGGAAAGGTTCTGTTTGCATCTATTCCCAGACCCCGAAGGGGAGCCCCCTACCAACACTCTTCCGAAGCCACACTTGGGAGAGCTGACCGTGACCAACGCCACCCCTGACTCCCTGCACCTGTCCTGGACAGTCCCTGAGGGCCAATTTGACCATTTCCTGGTCCAGTACAAGAACGGGGACGGGCAGCCCAAGGCGGTGAGAGTGCCAGGGAATGAGGACCAGGTCACCGTCTCAGGCCTGGAGCCCAGTCGCAAATACAAGATGAACCTGTATGGCTTCCACGGTGGCCAGCGCGTGGGCCCGGTCTCTGCTGTCGGTTTAACTAGTGAGTATACAGTAGGACACTGGGCCCTGCCCTAGCTGGACTCAGTTTCTCTTTCATGTTGATATTCAGGTGTTTTTGTCCCACTGTCCCTGAGACTGAGCCTCCCAAGCTCCTGAGAATGGTGCTGCTCGTGTCTTTACTCCAAGCCTTTGGTGTCGCCCCAGCCATCTTACCCTTTACACGTAGGCTTTTTAAATTTTTTTTTTAATTAATGTCTATACCCAACCTGGGGCTGGAACTCACAACCCTGAGATCAAGAGCCACATGATCTCTACTGAATGAGCCAGACAGGCACCCCCCCCACACAGGCTTTTTGGTCCTTGAAGAGGCAGGGTACCAGGGAAATAACAGACTCAAACAGACCTGGGGTTGTGCCTCTGCCCATTCAAGCTGTGTGACCCGAAGAGGGTCACTCAACCTCTCTGTGCCTCCCTTTCTTCATCTGTGAAGAAGGAAGAGGAAGAAAATTAGTTTCTGAAGTCTTAGGATGAATTCTCATAATTACCATTGATTTCAATGGGTAAAATTGTATGCGTTTCCCAACCCAGACTGACCCCGATTTATGCTAAATGAACACCAACTCCTGCTGCCACAGATGCTGTTGTTTCACTGGTTAGTATAAGTTGTATGTGCGGCTTCACAAGGCACGTTCCCTTCATTCACTGCTTGTTAACAGGGCCGTCCATTGCTTTTGTTAAGTTCTCTTGGAGCTATTCCCCTTTGATGCTTAAGACCCGGTTCCCAAACAGAACAGATAGGAAACAAGATGATTTTGTAATTCAGCGATTAAGGAACAGAAAAGCTGAAAGAAAAGCTGGGGGTGTGATGAATCATTTGCGCTGTGAATTACTGAGAGAGCAAATACAAGATCCAAAACCACCCAGGTGCAAAGACGACCTCGTGTCTCATCTCTTTGGCCTCCACTGTGAACTCTAAATCTGCCTCTAAAAAATGCTCAGAAGACTCTAAACCAGAGGAGGAATAAAGGAAAATGCGAAGTAGAATTTCCAGACCTGAGTAGATGTCCCTCCTGAGGTGACCTGTCTGGTACGCTGGGCAGGGCCAGGAAGCCTGACTTCTGTCCCTCTGTGCAGACTTGCCGTGCGGCTCCCAAGGGCTCAGCGCCCACACATATGGAGCACCGTGGCAGTCCCAGCCTCCCGTGATGATGTCACCACGAGAGTGTGCTCTGTCCCTTGGCAACCGAACATTCAGGCCAGGGAGATGGTGTCTTAACCTGAGGAGCTGGCATCCTGGCTGCAGGGCCTTGGTGTGTCTGGGAGAAATCTAAGTATCCTTTACTGGAAGGGGACCCACCAGGCACGTCCAACATTCTCTTTGTCTCCTGATTCATCCCCAGGAAAGGACCACGAAATGTCAGCCCCCACAGACCCACCCACCACAACTCCCCAGCCTCCCATCAAGCCCCGGCTGGGGGAGCTGGCCGTGACCGACGCCACTCCCGACTCCCTGCACCTCTCCTGGACTGTCCCCGAGGGCCAGTTTGACCACTTCCTGGTCCAGTACAAGAACGGGGACGGGCAGCCCAAGGCGGTGCGCGTGCCAGGGTATGAGGATGGGGTCACCGTCTCAGGCCTGCAGCCAGACCACAAGTACAAGATGAACCTGTATGGCTTTCACGGTGGCCAGCGCGTGGGCCCGGTCTCTGCCATTGGGGTGACAGGTGAGTGGATGGTGGGAGCCCTGGGGTGGGGCCAGCGGGAGGATCTCCCTCTCTCAGGTGATGGAGGAGTGGGGTACAGGAGGCCCCCTCTGCTCGAGGCTGAGCCATGGTGCCCTTTGTGCCTCTCCACACCTACGGGGCTCCCTGAGGCCCGAGGGGTCCTCCCGTGCGGAAAAGGGCCTCCTCGACCTGTGCTGGTGGCTGTCCAGGACTCCCCACAGCTGACCCCAAAGGCTCCCTGGCATGTTTGTGAGATGTCAGCTGAGCAAGCCCACCCAGCTCCAAGGATGGGCATCTCTGAGCTGAATGTGGGGACCCCCAGACATGATCACAGCTTCTCCATCCTCTCAAGACCTGAGGACATCTCCTGGGGATCCGCCTCACCTTCTCTGTGTCTCTCCTTCTCAGCTGCAGAGGAAGAGACCCCAAGCCCCACCGAGGTGGGAGACGCCCAGCCCCACAGAACCCAGCACGGAGGCCCCAGAGCCCCCTGAGGAGCCCCTCCTGGGGGAGCTGACGGTCACGGGATCCTGCCCAGACTCGCTGAGCCTCTCCTGGACGGTGCCCCAGGGCCACTTCGATGCCTTCACTGTGCAGTACAAGGACGGGGACGGGCGGCCGCAGGTGGTGCGTGTCAGGGGTGACGAGAGCGAGGTCACCATCGGGGGCCTGGAGCCGGGGCGCAAGTACAAGTTGCACCTGTACGGCCTGCACAGGGGGCAGCGCAAGGGCCCTGTGTCCGCCATGGCCGTGACCGGTGAGTGGGGGCGGGAATCAGGGGTCTTCAGGGAGAACTACCTTCTCTCATGGGTTACCAGGATGACTGTTCTGCTGTTTTGCTAGTCCCTAAGGATCCAGGTCTTGGATCCCCATTTCATGCTTTTCCTCCAGGGCCCTGGGGTGTGCCTGTGCCTAGGAGTTTACATTTGCTCACCTGGAGCCTCATTGTACAGACTAGCACGACCTCCTTCTGATGGTCAGCTGCCGGGCACCTCTAAGAGTGAAGTGTGTCAGGCACAAGCCAAGCATGCACACACACGTGCACGCACACACACACACACGAAGGAAAGAAACAGGGTAACATCCAACCACATTGGGATCATTACATAATTAGGCAACATCACCAAAGTGTTTTAACATCAGACAATTACTTGATAATATTACGTTGAAAAAGGAGCCGCCAAATTTTGTAAGGGTGCTAATCACAAGCACTGGAAAATAACATGCATGGCAAGAAAACTGGAAAGAAACACGTCTCACAGGATGCGTGGTTTGTAGGACAGGATAGAATGTCCCAGCCCTTTTTTTGTTTTATTCTATTCTGTGTTGTTCTAAATTTTCTTTTACAATTGGAAAATACTTATTTTAAATGTAATGTCTTCTCCTCCCCTGTACTCCTTCTATCTTTTCCCCCATCACTCTTGCAACTTATTTTACTTCTAATTCTGAAAAAGTTATAATTTCTAGCCCCTAAGAAATTAGGGGGGCAAAATCAGAAGGTGAATTAAATTCTGAAAGGGCAGTCAGGCTGGATTTTCTAAGTCAGTGTCAGCCCAATTTTTTAAAAAAAATTAGTTTCAGGGATAGAACTTAGTGATTAATTAGTTGCATATAACACCCAGTGCTCATTACATCATGTTTCCTCCTTAATGCTCATCATCCAGGTACCCCATCCCCACACTCACCTCCCCTCCAGCAACCCTCTGTTTCCTATAGTCCAGCATCCCTTATGGTTTGTCTTCCTCTCTGTTTTTATCTTATTTTATTTTTCCTTCCCTTCCCCTATGTTCATCTGCTTTGTTTCTTTTATACCACATACGAGTGAAACCATATAATTGTCTTTGTCTGACTGACTTACTTCGCTTAGCATAATACCCTCTGGTTCCATCCATGTTGTTGCAAAAGGCAAGATTTCATTTTTTTGATGGCTGAGTAGTATTCCATTGTATATATATATCCCACTCTTTTTTATCCATTCATCTGTCGATGGACATCTGGGGTTTTTCCATAGTTGGTTTTTGTGGACATGGCTGCTATAAAATTGGGGTGCAAGTACCTCTTCAAATCACTATGTTTGTATCCTTTGGAAAAATGCCTAGTAGTTCAATTGCTGGGTCATAGGGCAGCTCTATTTCTAAATTTTTGAGGAACTGCTGTACTGTTTTCCAGAGTGGCTGCACCAGCTTGAATTCCCACCAACAGTGTAAGACTGTTTCTCCACATCCTCACCAACATCTGTCATTTCCTGACTTGTTAATTTTAGTGGTTCTGACTCGTGTGAAATGGTATCTCATTGTGGTTTGATGTGTATTTCCCTGATGTTGAGTGATGTGGAGCATTTTTTCATCTGTCTGTTGGCCATTTGTATGTCTTCTTTGGAGAAATGTCTGTTCGTGTCTTCTGCCCATTTCTTGATTCTTTGTTCTTTGGGTGTTGAGTTTGATAAGTTCTTTATAGATTTTGGATACTAGTCCTTTATCTGATAAGACATTTGCAAATATCTTCTCCCATTCTGTCAGTTGTCTTTTGGTTTTGTCGACTGCTTCCTTTTCTGTGCAGAAGCTTTTTATCTTGATGAAATCCCAATAGTTCATTATTGCCTTTGTTTCCCTTGCCTTTGGAGATGTGTCTAGCAAGAAGTTGCTGTGGCCGAGGTCGGAGAGGTTGCTGCCTGTGTTCTCCTCTAGGATTTTGATGAATTCCTGTCTCACATTTAGGTCTTTTATCCATTTTGAGTCTGTTTTTGTGTGTGGTGTAAGGAAATGGTCCAGTTTCGTTCTTGTGCATGTGGCTGTCCAATTTTCCCAACACCGCTTGTTGAAGAGACTGTCTTTTCTCCATTGGATATTCTTTCCTGCTTCGTCAAAGATTAGTTGACCATAGAGTTGAAGGCCCATTTATGGTGTCTCTATTCAGTGTCAGCCTGATTCTGATGTCCTGTGAGAACAGAGTTCCTCTGTGTGTCATGTGGGAGAGCCCAGCGCCCCTATGAGAGCCCCTCTGTTGGCCTGGGGCTCACTGTCTCCACGACACCAAGTGAGAGGCTCTGTGAGGTTCCGTGTCCTCTCCTGAAGATGCTCCAGACAGAGGAACGATTTCACACAGCCCCTCTGACTCCTGGGGAATGGGCCTCTTTTCTCTAAATACATTCGCAGGAGTGTGGCAGGATGGGGAGGATGGGAGAATGATCAGAAAATAGACATTAGCACAGCTCCTGCCCTGAAGGAAAGCTGTTAAGTCTCATCCACCGTTCAGTGTTGCTACTGTCTGTCCTGGTGGATCGCAAGCACACAAGAAGTAAGGAGGGCAGTAGAAGGAACCCAAGGCCCTTCTCCACAACCCCTGCCAGACTATTAATTTTTAGAGTCCAGGGTTGCTTTCTCAGTCCACAATATACTGGGGAAATGAATATCGACAGTATGCAATATTTGAAAAATAGGGGAAAAAACTCCCATCAGAACACCTTTTGACGCAGTAACTGCCACTAATGATAATGCCCACGACACGGGCTCTCCCTGCGTTCCACCCAGTGCGTGTTCTCACACTGCAGAGTGTTCATACAGTTCTTGGCTCTTCCTTTGTGTTTGTACCTACGTTACATTGTGAGCATTTGTTTTGAGGCTGCACAACCGGCATTAATCATCGTTTAATGGTTATTTGACGCTGCACAGTGAAAATGTCACAACACAGTGAATCATCTTCTCGGGCTGTTTGGGTCCCTGACACATTTTGCTGTCATGAATAATCCCACAATGGACTCCCATGGCACAACTTTTCCGGCTTTTTCATAATTTTCTTAGGAGGGCTGCCCGGTGGGATTATTGGGTCAAAGGAAATGAGTAGTATTTTGGCTCCTACATACACGTCCGAATTACCTTCTGAACATTTGTGGTGCCGGCTAGTCCGTGTGTGAAGGGGATTGGGGCCTGTCTCAGCGCTAACATCACTTGTGACCAGCCGGCTAAGCCCAGGGCACTTGGCTCCGGCCCCACAGCTGGAGGAGTGTGTCGCTGCCCTTGTGGTCCCTATTGACACACGAGAGCTGACAACTAAGCCTTCATCAGCGTGTCTTCTCTCAGCCCCCCAGGACCTGGTGGAGGAGACGCCCAGCCCCACAGAACCCAGCACGGAGGCCCCAGAGCCCCCTGAGGAGCCCCTCCTGGGGGAGCTGACGGTCACGGGATTCCTCCCCAGACTCGCTGAGCCTCTCCTGGACGGTGCCCCAGGGCCACTTCGATGCCTTCACTGTGCAGTACAAGGACGGGGACGGGCGGCCGCAGGTGGTGCGTGTCAGGGGTGACGAGAACGAGGTCACCATCGGGGGCCTGGAGCCGGGGCGCAAGTACAAGTTGCACCTGTACGGCCTGCACAGGGGGCAGCGCAAGGGCCCTGTGTCCGCCATGGCCGTGNAGAGTTGTACTGACGTCCCTGATTCCTCCCAGAGGCTTTGTCTCCCTGTGGTCCCTGGAGGCTGGGGGAGAAGACACGGGGGGTTCAGTGTGTAGCATCCTGACCGAACACCTCCAGGCCTCATGGTTTGGGTACTGTCAGACTCCTGATTCCCGTGGGCCAACAAGATTGGGTGCCCCGAGCCAAGAGCTGTGGGAGTTCACTGCGTGAACCTGATCATGGCAGAGAGATAAGTGCTTATCGAGATGGGGCTCCCGGGCAGGGAGGGGGACAGGCTGTGAACCAGCAATCAGGCAAAAGGGTGTGTGCATGTGACAGGAAGCCCCAGGGCCAGGCCAAGACTGGGCAGCATGGCTAAGGCAGCCTGCCCACGGGTGTCCACGGGACAGCGGACTCCTGAGGTTGGGCAGGCATTCGCTTGGTGACAGCCTTAGAGTCAGATCCACGTCACAGCTGGTGCCAAGGCTGGAAACTAGGCGCATCGCGGCCCGTGAGAGGGACTGGGAGGATCCTGTGTGAGATCCCCAAGCGGGGGAGAGAGTCTCTAGGGGGGGATGGAGCAGCAGGAGCAGCTCCGAAGCCAGGGGCTTGTCCGGGGACGGAGAGGCTTGTTGCACGCGAAGCTAAGGCCGACGCCATCACATGTGCAGTGAGAGGTCGTCCTGGCCCCTGTGAGGAACGGAAGGGGCAGGGAGGCAGGGAGCCCGGGGGGACGCGGGGACCCGGGTGAGAGGCGACGGGGCTGGGTGGGGCCCAAGCCAGGCCGGTGGGGCTGCCCGTGTGGGGGACCCAGGAGGAACTTGAGGGGACACTCGGAGTCTGATGGCAGCTGGGGCAGGAACAGATCCAGGAAGACTCCAGGTTTCTGGCTGGGGAAGGGAGTTCTGAGCTGTTTGGGAGCAAAGACAGGAGCCAGGGGGAGTGAGATGCCAAGGAGACCCCAGCGGAAGGAGGCCTAGGGAACAGTGTGCAGGGGAGGTGGGTGCTGGAGAGAGTGGGAGAGGGGGAGGGGTGTGGGGAGGGGTGAAATGAGGAGGCTATGGGCCCGAGAAGGCTGGCATTGATGGACGGGGAAGGTGACTCTCTGCTCCTTACTATCTTATTTTTGTAAGACACCCCTTCTATGCTGACCTGCATGTCCTCATTTGTCCCCATATGTCTCTGTCCACTTCAGAATACGAGGCTATGACCACCGAAGCCCCATCCACCGTGGCCCCTGAGCCTCCCATCAAGCCCCGGCTGGGGGAGCTGGCCGTGACCGACGCCACTCCCGACTCCCTGCACCTCTCCTGGACTGTCCCCGAGGGCCAGTTTGACCACTTCCTGGTCCAGTACAAGAACGGGGACGGGCAGCCCAAGGCGGTGCGCGTGCCAGGGTATGAGGATGGGGTCACCGTCTCAGGCCTGCAGCCAGACCACAAGTACAAGATGAACCTGTATGGCTTTCACGGTGGCCAGCGCGTGGGCCCGGTCTCTGCCATTGGGGTGACAGGTGAGTGGATGGTGGGAGCCCTGGGGTGGGGCCAGCGGGAGGATCTCCCTCTCTCAGGTGATGGAGGAGTGGGGTACAGGAGGCCCCCTCTGCTCGAGGCTGAGCCATGGTGCCCTTTGTGCCTCTCCACACCTACGGGGCTCCCTGAGGCCCGAGGGGTCCTCCCGTGCGGAAAAGGGCCTCCTCGACCTGTGCTGGTGGCTGTCCAGGACTCCCCACAGCTGACCCCAAAGGCTCCCTGGCATGTTTGTGAGATGTCAGCTGAGCAAGCCCACCCAGCTCCAAGGATGGGCATCTCTGAGCTGAATGTGGGGGCCCCCAGGCATGGTCACAGCTTCTCCATCCTTCTCCCAAGACCTGAGGACATCTCCTGGGGATCCGCCTCACCTTCTCTGTGTCTCTCCTTCTCAGCTGCAGAGGAAGAGACCCCAAGCCCCACCGAGGTGGAGGAGACGCCCAGCCCCACAGAACCCAGCACGGAGGCCCCAGAGCCCCCTGAGGAGCCCCTCCTGGGGGAGCTGACGGTCACGGGATCCTCCCCAGACTCGCTGAGCCTCTCCTGGACGGTGCCCCAGGGCCACTTCGACGCCTTCACTGTGCAGTACAAGGACGGGGATGGGCGGCCGCAGGTGGTGCGTGTCAGGGGTGACGAGAACGAGGTCACCATCGGGGACCTGGAGCCGGGGCGCAAGTACAAGTTGCACCTGTACGGCCTGCACAGGGGGCAGCGCAAGGGCCCCGTGTCCACCGTGGCCGTGACCGGTGAGTGGGGCCGGAGCCTTCAGGGCTGGGTTGGGTAAGATCTCATTGGTGGAGCCTTCTGGTCCTCCATTCTAGATCCAAGCTCCTAAAACCTCACCTAACGCACCCTTCGTCCAGTAACATGTCAGCATCGGTGTGAGGTGGTCAGGAAGCTTGAGGGCCAGGCGTGTGCCAGAGAGGCCCTCGTTTGGAAGCCTCTGAGGCAGGGATACATTGACCCATTTGTGGCTTTCTGCTTCACCAGGAACTCTGCAAAGATCTTGTTTTTGTGGTTGGGGCAAATGCCATGAACTCTTCATTCATTCAACAAATATTTATTATGTAAGATTCAGCCTTACACACAAGGAGAAAGAATAGCATCGTGAGCTCCCTTATGTCCATTGCCCTGCTGCAGCCTAATATTAATTCCCAGCCAGTCTTGCTCATCCACAGCCCACTCTCTTCCCGCCCTCCCCGCACTGGAATGTGTTTTTAACGAACAGCTTACTGAGCTGTAGTTTCCATACCATAAAATTCACCTGCTTGAAGTATGCAACCTAATGATTTTTAGTCTATTTACAGAGCTGTGCAAGCATCGTCACTGTCTAATTTCAGAACTTTCCATGTTGAACTCTAACACTCTATCTCTGTAGAGTTGCCTTTTCTAGACTGATCAGATAGATGGTATCATAGAATACATGTTCTTCTGTGTCCGGCTTCTTTCATCACACTCATTTTCAGGGTTCATGCATGTAACGTGCAGCAGAACTTCACCCCTTTGCATCCAAATTCCGTTGTAGGGCTGTGTGGTTGCGATGTAGGGCTGTGTAGGGCTGTGTGGTTGCGATGTGGGTAAACTCATCCCAGATGCTCTGTACTTCATCCTATACTCCATGGCTTCTTATTTAAGTGTGTTGCTCTTTTTAAAAAGACTATTTAAGGGGCACCTGGGTGGCTCAGTCAGTTAAGCTTCCAACCCTGGATTTCGGCTCAGGTCATGATCTCAGGGTCATGAGACCGAGCCCTGCATCGGGCTCTGTGCTGGGTGTGGAGCCTGCCTAAGATTTCTTCTCTGTGCCTCCCCAACTCATGCAAGCACTCTCTCCCTAAAAAAAAAAAAAAAAAAAGTATTTAAAAATAGCCACAACACCATTATTTTACCTTTAAAAATCAACGGCCATTCATTAATATCATTAAGTATAGGTAATGTTAGTTTCCTGGTTGTCTCATAAGTGTTGTTTTCTAATTTGTTGCTGGGATCAGGTCCAAAAGAAGGAGAAAACATTGCAGTTGGGAGAACTGGAATTTTAGATAGGGTGGTCATGATTGGCCCTGAAGAGGTAACATTGGAACAAAGACTTAAAGGAAGTGTGGACGTGAGCCATGCAGACATCCAGGGTCAGAACATTCACACAAAGGGAATAGTCAGTGCAAAGGCCCTGGGGTAGGAGGCTTCCTGGTAAGTTTGACAGGCCATGAAGGACCACAAAAAGAGTGATGATAAGCAGAAATGGATCTTAAGTTAGGCCTACAGAGCTGGCCCACCTTCTGGTCTGAATCCAGGAGAGCCAGGGCCTCAACTACTTCTTCTAGCAATAGGAAAGGTTCTGTTTGCATCTATTCCCAGACCCCGAAGGGGAGCCCCCTACCAACACTCTTCCGAAGCCACACTTGGGAGAGCTGACCGTGACCAACGCCACCCCTGACTCCCTGCACCTGTCCTGGACAGTCCCTGAGGGCCAATTTGACCATTTCCTGGTCCAGTACAAGAACGGGGACGGGCAGCCCAAGGCGGTGAGAGTGCCAGGGAATGAGGACCAGGTCACCGTCTCAGGCCTGGAGCCCAGTCGCAAATACAAGATGAACCTGTATGGCTTTCACGGTGGCCAGCGCGTGGGCCCGGTCTCTGCTGTCGGTTTAACTAGTGAGTATACAGTAGGACACTGGGCCCTGCCCTAGCTGGACTCAGTTTCTCTTTCATGTTGATATTCAGGTGTTTTTGTCCCACTGTCCCTGAGACTGAGCCTCCCAAGCTCCTGAGAATGGTGCTGCTCGTGTCTTTACTCCAAGCCTTTGGTGTCGCCCCAGCCATCTTACCCTTTACACGTAGGCTTTTTAAATTTTTTTTTTAATTAATGTCTATACCCAACCTGGGGCTGGAACTCACAACCCTGAGATCAAGAGCCACATGATCTCTACTGAATGAGCCAGACAGGCACCCCCCCACACAGGCTTTTTGGTCCTTGAAGAGGCAGGGTACCAGGGAAATAACAGACTCAAACAGACCTGGGGTTGTGCCTCTGCCCATTCAAGCTGTGTGACCCGAAGAGGGTCACTCAACCTCTCTGTGCCTCCCTTTCTTCATCTGTGAAGAAGGAAGAGGAAGAAAATTAGTTTCTGAAGTCTTAGGATGAATTCTCATAATTACCATTGATTTCAATGGGTAAAATTGTATGCGTTTCCCAACCCAGACTGACCCCGATTTATGCTAAATGAACACCAACTCCTGCTGCCACAGATGCTGTTGTTTCACTGGTTAGTATAAGTTGTATGTGCGGCTTCACAAGGCACGTTCCCTTCATTCACTGCTTGTTAACAGGGCCGTCCATTGCTTTTGTTAAGTTCTCTTGGAGCTATTCCCCTTTGATGCTTAAGACCCGGTTCCCAAACAGAACAGATAGGAAACAAGATGATTTTGTAATTCAGCGATTAAGGAACAGAAAAGCTGAAAGAAAAGCTGGGGGTGTGATGAATCATTTGCGCTGTGAATTACTGAGAGAGCAAATACAAGATCCAAAACCACCCAGGTGCAAAGACGACCTCGTGTCTCATCTCTTTGGCCTCCACTGTGAACTCTAAATCTGCCTCTAAAAAATGCTCAGAAGACTCTAAACCAGAGGAGGAATAAAGGAAAATGCGAAGTAGAATTTCCAGACCTGAGTAGATGTCCCTCCTGAGGTGACCTGTCTGGTACGCTGGGCAGGGCCAGGAAGCCTGACTTCTGTCCCTCTGTGCAGACTTGCCGTGCGGCTCCCAAGGGCTCAGCGCCCACACATATGGAGCACCGTGGCAGTCCCAGCCTCCCGTGATGATGTCACCACGAGAGTGTGCTCTGTCCCTTGGCAACCGAACATTCAGGCCAGGGAGATGGTGTCTTAACCTGAGGAGCTGGCATCCTGGCTGCAGGGCCTTGGTGTGTCTGGGAGAAATCTAAGTATCCTTTACTGGAAGGGGACCCACCAGGCACGTCCAACATTCTCTTTGTCTCCTGATTCATCCCCAGGAAAGGACCACGAAATGTCAGCCCCCACAGACCCACCCACCACAACTCCCCAGCCTCCCATCAAGCCCCGGCTGGGGGAGCTGGCCGTGACCGACGCCACTCCCGACTCCCTGCACCTCTCCTGGACTGTCCCCGAGGGCCAGTTTGACCACTTCCTGGTCCAGTACAAGAACGGGGACGGGCAGCCCAAGGCGGTGCGCGTGCCAGGGTATGAGGATGGGGTCACCGTCTCAGGCCTGCAGCCAGACCACAAGTACAAGATGAACCTGTATGGCTTTCACGGTGGCCAGCGCGTGGGCCCGGTCTCTGCCATTGGGGTGACAGGTGAGTGGATGGTGGGAGCCCTGGGGTGGGGCCAGCGGGAGGATCTCCCTCTCTCAGGTGATGGAGGAGTGGGGTGCAGGAGGCCCCTCTGCTCGAGGCTGAGCCATGGTGCCCTTTGTGCCTCTCCACACCTACGGGGCTCCCTGAGGCCCGAGGGGTCCTCCCGTGCGGAAAAGGGCCTCCTCGACCTGTGCTGGTGGCTGTCCAGGACTCCCCACAGCTGACCCCAAAGGCTCCCTGGCATGTTTGTGAGATGTCAGCTGAGCAAGCCCACCCAGCTCCAAGGATGGGCATCTCTGAGCTGAATGTGGGGGCCCCCAGACATGATCACAGCTTCTCCATCCTTCTCCCAAGACCTGAGGACATCTCCTGGGGATCCGCCTCACCTTCTCTGTGTCTCTCCTTCTCAGCTGCAGAGGAAGAGACCCCAAGCCCCACCGAGGTGGAGGAGACGCCCAGCCCCACAGAACCCAGCACGGAGGCCCCAGAGCCCCCTGAGGAGCCCCTCCTGGGGGAGCTGACGGTCACGGGATCCTCCCCAGACTCGCTGAGCCTCTCCTGGACGGTGCCCCAGGGCCACTTCGATGCCTTCACTGTGCAGTACAAGGACGGGGACGGGCGGCCGCAGGTGGTGCGTGTCAGGGGTGACGAGAACGAGGTCACCATCGGGGGCCTGGAGCCGGGGCGCAAGTACAAGTTGCACCTGTACGGCCTGCACAGGGGGCAGCGCAAGGGCCCCGTGTCCGCCGTGGCCGTGACCGGTGAGTGGGGGCGGAGCCTTCAGGGCTGGGTTGGGTAAGATCTCATTGGTGGAGCCTTCTGGTCCTCCATTCTAGATCCAAGCTCCTAAAACCTCACCTAACGCACCCTTCGTCCAGTAACATGTCAGCATCGGTGTGAGGTGGTCAGGAAGCTTGAGGGCCAGGCGTGTGCCAGAGAGGCCCTCGTTTGGAAGCCTCTGAGGCAGGGATACATTGACCCATTTGTGGCTTTCTGCTTCACCAGGAACTCTGCAAAGATCTTGTTTTTGTGGTTGGGGCAAATGCCATGAACTCTTCATTCATTCAACAAATATTTATTATGTAAGATTCAGCCTTACACACAAGGAGAAAGAATAGCATCGTGAGCTCCCTTATGTCCATTGCCCTGCTGCAGCCTAATATTAATTCCCAGCCAGTCTTGCTCATCCACAGCCCACTCTCTTCCCGCCCTCCCCGCACTGGAATGTGTTTTTAACGAACAGCTTACTGAGCTGTAGTTTCCATACCATAAAATTCACCTGCTTGAAGTATGCAACCTAATGATTTTTAGTCTATTTACAGAGCTGTGCAAGCATCGTCACTGTCTAATTTCAGAACTTTCCATGTTGAACTCTAACACTCTATCTCTGTAGAGTTGCCTTTTCTAGACTGATCAGATAGATGGTATCATAGAATACATGTTCTTCTGTGTCCGGCTTCTTTCATCACACTCATTTTCAGGGTTCATGCATGTAACGTGCAGCAGAACTTCACCCCTTTGCATCCAAATTCCGTTGTAGGGCTGTGTGGTTGCGATGTAGGGCTGTGTAGGGCTGTGTGGTTGCGATGTGGGTAAACTCATCCCAGATGCTCTGTACTTCATCCTATACTCCATGGCTTCTTATTTAAGTGTGTTGCTCTTTTTAAAAAGACTATTTAAGGGGCACCTGGGTGGCTCAGTCAGTTAAGCTTCCAACCCTGGATTTCGGCTCAGGTCATGATCTCAGGGTCATGAGACCGAGCCCTGCATCGGGCTCTGTGCTGGGTGTGGAGCCTGCCTAAGATTTCTTCTCTGTGCCTCCCCAACTCATGCAAGCACTCTCTCCCTAAAAAAAAAAAAAAAAAAGTATTTAAAAATAGCCACAACACCATTATTTTACCTTTAAAAATCAACGGCCATTCATTAATATCATTAAGTATAGGTAATGTTAGTTTCCTGGTTGTCTCATAAGTGTTGTTTTCTAATTTGTTGCTGGGATCAGGTCCAAAAGAAGGAGAAAACATTGCAGTTGGGAGAACTGGAATTTTAGATAGGGTGGTCATGATTGGCCCTGAAGAGGTAACATTGGAACAAAGACTTAAAGGAAGTGTGGACGTGAGCCATGCAGACATCCAGGGTCAGAACATTCACACAAAGGGAATAGTCAGTGCAAAGGCCCTGGGGTAGGAGGCTTCCTGGTAAGTTTGACAGGCCATGAAGGACCACAAAAAGAGTGATGATAAGCAGAAATGGATCTTAAGTTAGGCCTACAGAGCTGGCCCACCTTCTGGTCTGAATCCAGGAGAGCCAGGGCCTCAACTACTTCTTCTAGCAATAGGAAAGGTTCTGTTTGCATCTATTCCCAGACCCCGAAGGGGAGCCCCCTACCAACACTCTTCCGAAGCCACACTTGGGA
This sequence comes from Ailuropoda melanoleuca, assembly GCF_002007445.2. NCBI lineage: Eukaryota > Metazoa > Chordata > Mammalia > Carnivora > Ursidae > Ailuropoda > Ailuropoda melanoleuca. The sequence goes on along the minus strand of NC_048222.1, from coordinate 27,119,651 downwards.
GAGCTGACCGTGACCAACGCCACCCCTGACTCCCTGCACCTGTCCTGGACAGTCCCTGAGGGCCAATTTGACCATTTCCTGGTCCAGTACAAGAACGGGGACGGGCAGCCCAAGGCGGTGAGAGTGCCAGGGAATGAGGACCAGGTCACCGTCTCAGGCCTGGAGCCCAGTCGCAAATACAAGATGAACCTGTATGGCTTCCACGGTGGCCAGCGCGTGGGCCCGGTCTCTGCTGTCGGTTTAACTAGTGAGTATACAGTAGGACACTGGGCCCTGCCCTAGCTGGACTCAGTTTCTCTTTCATGTTGATATTCAGGTGTTTTTGTCCCACTGTCCCTGAGACTGAGCCTCCCAAGCTCCTGAGAATGGTGCTGCTCGTGTCTTTACTCCAAGCCTTTGGTGTCGCCCCAGCCATCTTACCCTTTACACGTAGGCTTTTTAAATTTTTTTTTTAATTAATGTCTATACCCAACCTGGGGCTGGAACTCACAACCCTGAGATCAAGAGCCACATGATCTCTACTGAATGAGCCAGACAGGCACCCCCCCCACACAGGCTTTTTGGTCCTTGAAGAGGCAGGGTACCAGGGAAATAACAGACTCAAACAGACCTGGGGTTGTGCCTCTGCCCATTCAAGCTGTGTGACCCGAAGAGGGTCACTCAACCTCTCTGTGCCTCCCTTTCTTCATCTGTGAAGAAGGAAGAGGAAGAAAATTAGTTTCTGAAGTCTTAGGATGAATTCTCATAATTACCATTGATTTCAATGGGTAAAATTGTATGCGTTTCCCAACCCAGACTGACCCCGATTTATGCTAAATGAACACCAACTCCTGCTGCCACAGATGCTGTTGTTTCACTGGTTAGTATAAGTTGTATGTGCGGCTTCACAAGGCACGTTCCCTTCATTCACTGCTTGTTAACAGGGCCGTCCATTGCTTTTGTTAAGTTCTCTTGGAGCTATTCCCCTTTGATGCTTAAGACCCGGTTCCCAAACAGAACAGATAGGAAACAAGATGATTTTGTAATTCAGCGATTAAGGAACAGAAAAGCTGAAAGAAAAGCTGGGGGTGTGATGAATCATTTGCGCTGTGAATTACTGAGAGAGCAAATACAAGATCCAAAACCACCCAGGTGCAAAGACGACCTCGTGTCTCATCTCTTTGGCCTCCACTGTGAACTCTAAATCTGCCTCTAAAAAATGCTCAGAAGACTCTAAACCAGAGGAGGAATAAAGGAAAATGCGAAGTAGAATTTCCAGACCTGAGTAGATGTCCCTCCTGAGGTGACCTGTCTGGTACGCTGGGCAGGGCCAGGAAGCCTGACTTCTGTCCCTCTGTGCAGACTTGCCGTGCGGCTCCCAAGGGCTCAGCGCCCACACATATGGAGCACCGTGGCAGTCCCAGCCTCCCGTGATGATGTCACCACGAGAGTGTGCTCTGTCCCTTGGCAACCGAACATTCAGGCCAGGGAGATGGTGTCTTAACCTGAGGAGCTGGCATCCTGGCTGCAGGGCCTTGGTGTGTCTGGGAGAAATCTAAGTATCCTTTACTGGAAGGGGACCCACCAGGCACGTCCAACATTCTCTTTGTCTCCTGATTCATCCCCAGGAAAGGACCACGAAATGTCAGCCCCCACAGACCCACCCACCACAACTCCCCAGCCTCCCATCAAGCCCCGGCTGGGGGAGCTGGCCGTGACCGACGCCACTCCCGACTCCCTGCACCTCTCCTGGACTGTCCCCGAGGGCCAGTTTGACCACTTCCTGGTCCAGTACAAGAACGGGGACGGGCAGCCCAAGGCGGTGCGCGTGCCAGGGTATGAGGATGGGGTCACCGTCTCAGGCCTGCAGCCAGACCACAAGTACAAGATGAACCTGTATGGCTTTCACGGTGGCCAGCGCGTGGGCCCGGTCTCTGCCATTGGGGTGACAGGTGAGTGGATGGTGGGAGCCCTGGGGTGGGGCCAGCGGGAGGATCTCCCTCTCTCAGGTGATGGAGGAGTGGGGTGCAGGAGGCCCCTCTGCTCGAGGCTGAGCCATGGTGCCCTTTGTGCCTCTCCACACCTACGGGGCTCCCTGAGGCCCGAGGGGTCCTCCCGTGCGGAAAAGGGCCTCCTCGACCTGTGCTGGTGGCTGTCCAGGACTCCCCACAGCTGACCCCAAAGGCTCCCTGGCATGTTTGTGAGATGTCAGCTGAGCAAGCCCACCCAGCTCCAAGGATGGGCATCTCTGAGCTGAATGTGGGGGCCCCCAGACATGATCACAGCTTCTCCATCCT